>NW_006790911.1:337036-343789 GCF_000442215.2 Lipotes vexillifer | reverse complement strand
CCCTCCCCCCACCTCTTTTTTTTTTTTTTTTTTTTAACTCTTTGACTGAATATACTACAGATGCATTTTTAGGTACATCATGACTATTCATGGTAAATGTGTGACCTAGTACAAAACAAGAATTAGCCACAGAAATTCTTATATTAGAAATTTGCACTACGCTGTGTTATTTGAAGAATCAGAGATAGCTTGTTTAGAGCAAAGATATTTGTTTTCTTCACCCAGAGTCATGCCATTCTCAGAACTCTCCTAAATTCACAGATGGATCATGGGTGATCTGTAAACCCTCTGAAAAGCTAAATCCAGCAGAGCGACTCTGCTGTGGCCACTACTAAGATTTCTTCTTTCCCAAACAAGAGCTGAAAGCATGGAAAGGAACAGGGAGGGAAGACATTTTAAAAAACATTCTAAAAAATAATTATAAATGGTTGTAAAAAATTCCTCAAAGGCTACCTTTTTGGCGGCCAATGATAATAAGGGCCAGACAAGTGTCAAACTCTCCTGGTATTGAGTTGGCTTCAATTCTGTTGGAAACCATCTTCTTCCTGATAGAGGAAGCAAAGAGAAGAAGGTAGGCCATGGTATTAAATAGCATTTGTCTTACAGTGGAGCTACCTGACCTCTGTTCCACATTGGGTTTTTCTAGGTTCAGGTAATGAGAAGGGTTGTAGGAGTTGGCATAGACATTAGGCCAAGGCATTCTTGATATAGCACTAGGTCCAATGCATTCCTTCCTTCATTTATTCAACAAAGGTTTGTTGGGCCCTAACCATGAGCCAAGCATGGATTTAGGAACTAAAAACATAAAGACAGAAATAGGCTCTGACCTCAAGGAGGTAAATATCTAGGGGGGAGACAGAGTCATAACAGATAAATAGAGTCCAGTATTAAAAATAAAATCATAGATCCATGCACTAGCAATTATGAGAGTGTGAAGGAAGGGCACCTAATCCAGCTGGAATGGCAGTGGGGGAACGATTCCTAAATTGAATTGTTAATAATAGCAAGGTGCGCGTGGAACGCAGAAGGCTACGAGGATCCCATAAGCAAATGCACCAAGTTGACAACACACGCAATGTGTTTGGAGAACTTCATGCACTGCAGTATTTCTGTTTTATAAACTGTGAGGTGTGGGTAAAGAGAAATGTGCTGAAAAAAGCAGGCAGTGATCAACACGGAGGCCTTGACATTTAGTTGCTTCCAACACTGTCTACCACGAAGGCACATACGGCTGTTCACATTTAAATTAAGTAATATCTGAAAAAAGAAAAAGTTAGTTCTTTAAGATGCACTAGTCATATTTCACAGGCTCAACAGCCACGAGCAGTTAGCGGCTACCATGGAGAGTGCAGATTCTAGAGCATTTCCATCAGCGCAGAAAGTTCTATTGGGCAGTGCTTGTATAGACAGTCCTGAACCTTTGAAGTGTTTTATATAAAGAAGTTAGATTTAAGTCTTAGATTCACACGGGGGGCTGTGGAGGACACATTTGAAAAGATAAGATGGAGACAGGAGGTCCTTTAGAGAGAATATTTAATGTTCCATGGAGCTTCCATTCTAGCGGTGAAACAGACGAAAAGCAACAAATGGTAAGTAAAATACATAGAGTGTCAGGGAGTGACAAGTGGTGGAGACAAAAACAAGGGCAGGGAGGAGAATGGGAGGGGCTGTTGGGGAGCTCAACTGCAGATAAAGTGTTTAGAGAAAGTGTCACTGAGAAGGTGACTTTGGACCAAAGACCTGAAAGAGGTAAAAACATGACTTAGGTATCTGGGGACGAGGTTCATGAATATCCTGGTCTATTTAAGACACATGTGCATCATGATTTAAAATTTTTATATTCTTTATCTCATTGAATCAGTCAGGGATTTCCCAGAGAAACAGAACCAATAATATACGTGTGTGTGTGTAAATATGTAGGTACCTATAAAGGGACTTGCTAAAGGAATAAGCTAATGCAATTATGCAGTTGTGGCACCTAGAACGTCTAAAATCTGTCAGGCAAGCTGGAAACTCAGGCAGGCATTGATCTTGCAGTTTTGAGGCAGAATTTCTTCCTTTCCAGGAAACCTCAATTTTTGCTCTTAAGGCCTTCAACTGATAGGATGAGACCCATCCACGTGATCAAGGATAATCTTTGTTACAGGAAGTAATATGCTAACTTGTATATGCTAACCACAGCTGCAAAACACCTTCTCAGCAATATCTAGCCTAAAGTTCATTACCTAATCCCCATGTTTCAGATAAGGGAATCGAGGCTCATAAAGACTAAACACTTGACCAGACTAATTCAAGGGGAAGAGTAAAGAGCCTAACACCTGTCTAAGTCTCCTGAAACGAAATCTAGTTCACATTTTGCTACCCAGTCTAAGTAAACCAGACAAAGAAACCTGAGTTAGACCACATAGGGAGCTCCAGATTAAAGAAGAGATTCAGACATGTATTTATATTTTATGACATTCACCATTGAAATCTATCTTTTAAATGAAAAGCTCTTATCTTTATCTCTGAATATTTTTTCCCATTCTGCAATTTTTTTCTATTCTGTCTTTATGGTACTTCTACTGGATATATACTGAAATTCAGTTTCCCAAGTCCATAATCTCTCTTTCTTATTTTTCATTTGTTTATCTCTCTGTACTGCATTCTTAGGAGTTTCCTTACAACTATCTTTCAGTGTATGAATTTTCTCCTCAGTTATGTTAATATGCCTTTAACCAAACATTTAGTATTTTTATAACAATTCTTATGTTTTTCATCTCTAGAGATTCTTTATGGTTCTTTACCCCATGTTCGTTTTCTTTTTTACTTTTCTTTTTGCTTCCAACTTGTATGACTTTATGTTAAACATATTTATTTTAGACAACACTACTAATTGTATTTTCTGAAGCTTTTGAGAATTTAATCCTACAGTTAGATGTGCCCTTCAATTCTTGCTTATAGTAATGGAGTTTTCTTCATATATTTTATGATTTGGGATTGTGAGCTCATCTTCAGTGGGCTCTACCAGCAGAATCCCTGTGGCTTGGGTTAAGGGCATGTCCCTCTAGAGTTATTTTGCATTTGCTTCCTCCAGGCAACCCAAGGATATCTCCAGCTTGGGACTCATTTTAATACTAATTCTTTTGCTTTAGGGGCACGAATTATGCAAGTAATGTAATTTGAACATCAAACCCAAGTGGGAATGAATTCTCAAGAGAGACTTGTCCCTAGCAATAATACAGGCAGTAACAAACAAGTCTCTTTGCAATGTCCTTCTGCCAATGGAAGGATTTTTATAACCCAGTTTTTTACTGAGGGTTCAGACTTTGAGTATCCAGGTTTTTATATGAGAAGTCTAAGTTTCAAGTCTTTGCTTTATCAGGGCTTCATGTAAATGAACTTGTATTACTTAGACTGACCACCTCTCTTTAACCCCGGGGGTAGCTAGCTTGCTTATCCTCTGGTTTTCAAGTCCTTCTTTGTTTCTGACAGATAAATTAGATTGATACATATTATGCTAGAAAATATAGTAATTATTCTTTTTTAATGTAATTGCCTGTTACTTGACTAGACACACACACACACCCCAACATACGCAAAGGTACTTCAACTAGTTATAATAATAGTCTCCATTCACTGAGTCCTCAGAATATGATAGGAGCTATGCCACTGTGTGTGTGTTATCTCAATAGTACTATTACTATGCCCATTTTACAGGTAAGAAAACAGAATCTGAGGACTTGGGAAACTGCCTTAAAGTGACAGACTAGCATGGAAACCCAGTTATCTGAATCACTGGAGATGTTTTTAATCATCACACCATATAGTTTCCACATATGAGAGAAAGTCTCGATATATGCATGTCTTTTCTCTGTTTTAAAAGCTTTTAGTTTAACAAAATATTCATAGATTTTATAAATTGTTAGTGATTGTATAAATGTATTTATATTTTGTCAACCAAATGTCATTTTTGTATTTAAAATCAGGCAGAAAATTTATCATGGTAAAAATGTAAGTTAATTTGCTTTTGCAAACTGGATTTGAAAGGAAGTAAAAATATAATAAATTTACATTTCTTCTTCATGCTAGGGAATTATCTGTCCACCTAAATAAATTTTGCACACTACCAGATTAACCTTTCACATACAGAATTTTGATAATTTTAGTAGAAATGTTGTTTCCTTCTTTTTATACTATTATAGTTTTTACAAGGTGTAGTCACCGATCCAGACTCTCCTTTGTAACCCCTGAGGTTCCCAACACTCATGGCTTTTTGGACATTTTTAAAATAAGGCAGCCTCAATGGAACCACTTTGGTTCTATAAACAGTTTTATATCTTTGGACCAAAATAGGGATGCATCAGGATCTCATTCTCTTTTTTCCTAGAAGATTCCTCTACCTGGCTAAATTCATGGTTAAAAACAGATTTATAAAGGACAGCTACTGTCCAGTAGCATCAAGAACAAAAAAAATATGTATATCAGCTTAAGAATAATATCAAACTCCTCAATTTTAATTTATTTTTCCTATTGTAAATAGTAGAGCAATGAATAATAAACCATGTGAGATATGAGCATTTCCCCCGATTAATCCATATTATTTAACTACTTTTCTAGAAATTTGAATATTTTTTCTCACTCTCATAGATACTGAATGTGCTTTTTTTTGCTAATATGATTAGCAAATATAATTTTTCATCTCTAAAATTAGAATATTTAGTGAGGTCAAACATCTTTTAAAACTCAATAGCATTGGCATTTCTTCTATTGTGAAATAATTGTGTCTATTCATTCTCCATATAATTATTTGAGTCTGACTTTATTTCCCACTACATGTTTCATGTAGTAATATTTAACTATTGCTTCCAATACTTCCCAGTTAATTGATCAACTTTTAATTTGGGGGCTTTTGGACTCACAAAGTCTTCTAATTTTTAGATATTCAAACCTATCTGTTTCCATTTTTATGATATTTTGAATGCTTTTAACTTCTCTCCCCACTATTTAGAGATTGAATAGATATTTGTTTCTACTTTTAGTTTTCATGGCTCTCTTTGTTGACACTGACACTCTCATCGATCTGGAATTTATTTTAACATTTAGATGCAGTAATAATCTAAATTTATTCTTTTTCTAAATAGGTAACTTATCTTCTGCAGCATTAATAGTCTTGCATAATCCGTTTATTCTCAATGCGGGCCTCTCACCGCTGTGGCCTCTCCCGTTGCGGAGCACAGGCTCCGGACGCGCAGGCTCAGCGGCCATGGCTCACGGGCCCAGCCGCTCCGCGGCATGTGGGATCTTCCCGGACCGGGGCACGAACCCGCGTCCCCTGCATCGGCAGGCGGACTCTCAACCACTATGCCACCAGGGAGGCCCTGAAATTACTCTTTTAAAAAATAAATATTAACTACTTATATATTATAGGGTGTATCTAGTTTCCCTGTTATTTATTTTAAACATTCTTGAGCCAGTTCAACACAGGTTTAATTATCAGAGCTTTACAGTATCTTTACATATCCAATAGGCATATTCGCCAACCATACACCCAAATGCCCTGCCTTATTATTCTCCCTGCAAAAAATTCTGAGTTATTTTTAGTGGTTTAGTTCACCATCATTAAGCCAAATTCATGTAAAAATAGAATCTTTTCAACATATTCACAGTTCTTACTGTGCACATCAAATGTTGTGTTACATTTTGATACCATGGTACCCTCTGGACATTGGCACTTAAATATTGTGGTACGTTTCTCCTAAAAAGAATTCCATGACCAAGAACATTTGGGAAAGAGGGCCAAAGAGTGCCTATTTTACCCTCCTCTTGGAGATTCACAACAAATATGAGCATATAAAAGAGAGAGAAATAAAGAAATTGCTCGGTAAAGAAACCTATGTTTAACCTAGTGTTTTCCAAATATTCAGTCTATTTTATATTTTGCTTCACAGTTACTAGCAAACTATCAAGATGGCTTCTCTGTTCTATGTGTTCTAAGAACGGTATTTCCTTTTGGCTACTCCCAGTCCTTGTTTTTAATCCCTTTTGCCTGAAATGCTGACCAATTCCCTAGATAAGGAGCATGTTTCTATGTAGGAGTGCCTCTAGCTGGCAGAAGACAGAAAGGGCTAGAGGTGGCAGAGCTGCTGAATGTGCATTATGTCAGACCCATCAAAGGGTTTGCACTCTTTCATGCTGTGGGAGCTCATGGGAATGACTTCAGTCAAGGAACAGAGGAGTTGGACCACGTTGCCTAAGTCTTCTGAAGAGAGGCAGAGTCTCCAGCGAGCCTGCAGCCCAGCTGAAAGTGGGTCACTTCACCACTGAGGAATGGCACTGGGTGCCACTTCAGAGACACTGCGGTGAGGGAACAGGCCCTTATTCATCATGGGGGAGATAGTGTTTTTCCTCCCCTGCGATAGATTCACTCTGGCCCGGCAGCCTCTATGGTTAGGCGTGACTTCCTGAGGGATTTTCCCTGGATTCACAGAAGGTTCCCTGAGTACCAGGGAAAGCCTGACTCACCCACAGGCCTTCCAGGGTGGGGCTGGCATGACTTGGATGCAACTTCGACTTGGCTGAACTCCCACGATGGTAATTCTCAGCCTAAAATCAGCCGCCCCGAGGAGAAATGGAAGAACGTGGTGAGGAAGAGGCCCCACGGAGGTGCTGACAGGGGCAATAAAATCTCCTCTCACAGGCTTCTCGCTGGTGCCCTAGGGTGACACGTGAGGGAGCTTGGAAAATATTCTTTTTCTCTCCAATTCCTTTTTT
>NW_006790911.1:309648-336939 GCF_000442215.2 Lipotes vexillifer | reverse complement strand
CTTCCTTTTTCCCCTACAGCAGCTTCTCTAGCAAGTTCATGTCCCTGCATGGTACTAGCTGCTACCTATCCTAATAACGGCTCCCCACCATGCTTTGGATAATTGGATCCAAGCCTGGATCCTAACTTTGCATCTTAATCCTTAGCTCCGGTAGGAAAAGGCTAAAGCTTCCTTTCAGTATCCTATCTTGTATTCTCTATCACTGACGTTACAAGAGCAATCTTGGTCTATTTACTGCCACCCCTGGAAGAGGCCCTTGAATTCTCACATGCTGTCACTCAGGTGCCAACACAAGCCCATATCTGATTTCTGTAAACAAGCAGGGTGATGGAGCTGCCTGGTCGCTAAGTCCCTCCGAGGAAGTCAAGGGTTTGTTTGCCGTTACTGAAAGTCCCCAGTAGCCAGACACCAGATAAAGAGACTATATCAGCTTGGCTGGGGAAGTAATTGTGGTAAGTCACAGAAAGAAGGAAAGGAGACGCATGGAAGGCAATTTACCAAGGTGTCTGAATCCCAGTTCTGACTCTTACTAGTTGAGTGACTTCCAGCAATCTACTTAATCTTGTCTTTAGTTTCCTATGAAACAGGGATGGCAATAGTGTTAGCTTCACAAGAATGTCAAGATGATTCAATGAGATAGTGTGTCTATAGATATAAAATACATCTGACATAGACTTATGCCCAGGAAAAGTTAAGAATTATGGTGACAACAATGGCCTTTGAGGGGTCGCTAAAACCTTGGAAGTTCAGTGCTCTGAGAAACCTTGGAAGTTCAGTGCCCTGAGTAACTTTCTGGGAAAAAGGGTCTATAACTTGCATTATGAGTTCTTCAAATTATTAAAAGGTCCTGAAATCACGGAAAGCAATGGGAAAACATTTGAGTACCACTGAAATAAAGACAGCTGTTCCAAACAAAGCTGGTCTTTCCAAAGTCACACAGACAACAATTACCAAATTGTTACCTTGACTAAAATGTACTCCGTTGCTTTCCCTCACTTATTTAAATATCCTCTTTCCTCCAAAATTCAGGTCAGCTAACCCCTTGCTGAATACCTGACTGGACCACTCAGCTGATACTTGCATAGCTCCCTCTGTACACGTTGGTCCTAGTTCTCCAACTTCATCCCAGCTGCTGGAAAGCAAGGCTCCAATATTATATCTTCCTTCAATGCCCAGGACAATCCTTTGCAATGTTTACTAATAGCAACTGTGTATCACTGATAATGATATTTGTCAAGGTGTATTTCTACATAGAGTATAATGAACTTTTCTAGGTAAATTCATATAATGGACTATGTCCTCTCTATAGCACAGCATGCAACATATAAGTGCTTCATGAGAGAGGGTTGAACAAATAGTTAAAAAATTGGGTGGCTACGAGACAGTTATACACCAATAAATGGATAAATTAGGCAGGTAAGATCAAGAGGAAGTATGTTTTTTTTTAAAGATCACATATGGAGGATGTAACCAACCCTCTCAGCATTTATTTCACATTTTTCAAACATTTATAACTTGTGTACCAAAAATTCACTGGAACAGTGTATTTTCATCAGGAGACCAAAGTTTAAGTCTAAAGGATCAGCCACCCTTCCATTCTGCCTGAGGACAAAGTGCAAACCATAGTTCCATTAGTTTTCCTCTTATGGTCTTAACATTAAGTGTATCACCCATCCTTGAATTGTACATGTATAGAAGTTTCCCAGGACCACCTAGGATAAACTAAATAGAAAAGGGAAGATTCTTAAAATCAAAAGGAAAACAGCCAACATGGCAAGTAAATTATCTTCTGCGGTGATAGGGTTGGGAGAGAAAGGGGAGATGTTTGTGCAAAGCAACCACAAAGTGCCATCGGAGCTATTGACGGATAAGCTGTTTCTGAAACCTCTGCTTTTTAAAGAAACCGTATCAGCAGCACTAAACAACTCATTTGCTGCAGATTTGTCTTCAAACAGTTTTTTTGCAAAATGCTGATAAGCGCAACTTAACTTGAGAGAGTAACTATGTACATTATTCATTTAAACAGAGCAAATGAGAAACCATAACACATATACAACTATGGAAACAGGACAAATATGCTCATGAGAAGGCAAACAAAGATGCTGGCTGGCTGGTTGCAGGGGACAAAATTCTAAGCAGGGCACAAAATTAAAGAAAAAATGGCCGCTGTGAGTGGAGGTGAATCTCTCCTAGAAATCCAGACTGTTGCTGTTTTTCTCCAACAAAGGAGCATTTCTGCTTAAATTTCCTAAGAAATTCTAAACTGAAATTTTACAGAGTACTGATTTATTAGCTTCCTTTCTGGCCAATGTATTTTTATGATGACTGAAAATAGAATTGGAAAAATAAGTTAACTGATGTGGATCATACTGTATCTTTAATAAAGCAAACAGTGATGCCAGATTCTGAATACACAGTTAAGTATAGAAGCATCAAGTCTTGGAATGAATAAGGAACATGGAACCCCAAATCACCATTTGTACAATAATATCAGGGAACCTTGCACAGTTGTATTTCTCAAATTATGTTGCACAGAATATTAGTTCCGTTGATGTTAGCAGGTGTTATGTCAAATTAATATTCTATAGTCAAATCTCTCACTCCCTTGCTAATAAAGAAGGTCATATATACAGACACATAAGAAACAAGCTCAAAGCAGTAATTTTTTTTAAGTAGACTTTATTTTTAATTGAAGTATAGTTGATTTACAATATTGTGTTAGTTTCAGGTGTACAGAATAATGATCCAGTATTTTTGCAGATTATACTCCGTTACAGGTTATTACAAGATAATGAGCATAATTCCCTATGCTATCCAATCTATCCTTGTTACTTATCTATTTTATACATAGTAGTTTGTATCCCTTAATCACATACCCTTAATTTGTCTCTTCCCCCTTTCCTATCTGTTTTGGTAACCACAAATTTGTTTTCTACATCTGTGAGTCTGTTTCTGTTTTGCATATATATTCATTTGTATTATTTTTTATATTCCACATATAAGTGATATCATACAGTGTTTGTCTGTCTTTGTCTGACTTATTTCACTAAGCATAATATTCTCTAGCTCCATCCACATTGGTGTAAAGGCAGGATTTCATTCTTTTTTATGGCTGAGTAATATTCCATTCTATATATACACCACATCTTCTTAATAATCCAATCGTCTTGGCTATTATAAATAGTGCTGCTATAAACACTGGGTTGCATGTATCTTTTTGAGTTAGTGTTTTCATTTTTTCTGGATAAATACCCAGGAATGGAATTGCTGGATCACACGGTAGTTCTATTTTGAGTTTTGTAAGGAAACTCCATACTGTTTTCTGCAGTGGCTGCACCAGTTTACATTCTCAGCAACAGTGTATGAGGGTTCCCTTTTCTCCACACCTTCTCCAGCATTTGTTATTTGTAGACTTTTTGATATGGCCATTCCGATCAGTGTAAGGTGATACCTCATTGTGGTTTTGATTTTCAAAGCAGGAATTTTTAATAACATGTTTTAATAAAATTTCCAGGTTACATCCTAAGATTAGTCATAGCAGGTCTATGACCTACTTCTGCTTCTATTCTCAAAGTGTGTTCAAGAACACTTGCTCTACAGAAATTGCATAAATACGTAATACGCAAATAATGTACTTGGTAAAACAATTGAGAGAATTTCTACAATATAACCTTATTTTTAAGAATCACAACATACATTAGTTCATTAAAAGCTCTAAAAAGTCCTATAGCAACAAAATCCTATTGAATCCAGCATTGCCAACATTTATCTCATCATGAAACTCTCTTCTTTCCTTAATATGTAATATTTATTAATAACTTCTATAACAGACTCACTTTGGAATATCCTAGCATAGAAAAATATTTAATGACATAAATTAAAAAGTACAAACAAAAGTCAAAAAACCAAAACAAAAGTCGCAAAACAATGTACACACTATGATCCTATTTTTGTAAGATAATTGCATATTTGTTTTTTCCATTTTTCTAGAACACTTATTTTTGTTAGAAGAAGTATATTATCAATAACATTTTTGAAACACTTAATATTGTTTTATTTGGCATGGGAGAAAGTTATCTAGAGTATGGACCCATTTTCTAAAGTTTCCAAGCATTCCACTCACTTTTAGGGCTATAACAGGAGCCAAACACCTTCAGTGAGTGACGGCCCGTCTTGCTATGCTGGGTGTTGAATGCTGAATATTGAATGTCATGGGAAGTGCCCCAGGCTCCTATTTCTACTCCTAACTGGTGCACCTGAAAAATATCCATTGAACTGAGCTTTGAATGGCCTGCATAATTAGTATCGTATATAACAAGGTCAAATGTAAAGATGAAGTATTCCCATGCTTTTCACCCCAAACATCAACTTTTTTTACCTAAATGTCACTTTCCTCCTTGAGTGAACATAAGTCCTGGGTTTCTCCCTCCCTTTGGTAGGTGGGCCAAGGATTGTGGAACAAGAAGCGCTCTCAGCCCGGGGAGGACCAGATGGAAGATGAGAGGTAGAAAAGCTGCATGACCCTCCACTCCCCACAAAAGAAACCAGAAACTGTGGAAAGTTTGCTATAGCAGAGAAGTGTACTACACAGGAAATGTACCATATGGAAACTCTGGTATAGCAGAGAAAGAGCTGTAGGAATTAATGGAGACGGCAGGGGATATAGCTTCCACCTTGAAGGAGCTGATAATCAAATGCTTAGAGCGGGAGGAATGTAAGTAACAGGATGCATGCATTTGGGGGCTCTATTGGGATGCAGCTCTAAGTTCTGAGCAGTTAGGGAAGTGGGAAGGATTAGAGAGATGGAGAATAATGTAGCACAAAGGAGACTGACCTGAAAAGACAGGGTAAACAGATCAAACAAAAAGTGTGTGTGCGCATGCCTGTGTGAAGCACTCCTGAGGCTCGCTGCTAGAGGTGTAGGACCAGGTCCGCACCCTCAGGAAGCAGGATTTCTGGTTGGCTAGATGGCATACCTAGAGAAACATTTAAAATAAACAAATAAATAAATAATAGAAACAGTATGTAATTCGGTTCTAAATGAGGGGATAGAGCCTGGCACAGAGCCTGGAAAATAGGTACTTACTATATGTTTATTGGATTTAATTAGATCCAGAAGCTGTCAGAGGGCTAGACAGGAGATCTCTGCAGAGTTATACAGGAAATGAGGGTTCCTGTATAAGCGATAACCGACAGAAACAATGGCATAGGTGGTGAAATGAACCTTTGGAACAAGATGAGGAGAAGGCAATTAGAAAAGTTTGTATTTATAAAAATCCACAGATTAAATTTGATCCACTTTTATGCTCTAAGAAGGTAAGTGACAATCAAAATAAGTCCTGAGGACCACAGTTGCTGGTGAGAATAATTGACGAGAGATGAGCCTTGAATGAGGCAGACCAACGACAAGTCTATTTCTAATATCACTTTGGAACGACTGTTAGGAATTGATGGTAGACTCAGTGTGATGGATGGGACAAAAGAGCATATTTGGGGCTCAGTAAACACAGTTCATTTATTCTCAAAATCTGGTTGGGCATTCAACCGCAGGTAGAAATATACGTTTTTTTAATAATAAACACTTTATTATAATTTTTATAATAAAAAAGCATGTAAAATGTTTCATTATTTGCTACACTTTGAACTATTAATTCTAGTACAATAAAAATATGTATGTGCAAGCACACGTGTACCTGACACTGTGAGGATCCTGACTGATATATAGAATCCAGGAAAACCAATAAGTATCAGCATAGGCTTGAAGAGCACAGTCTGAACAGGCAAAAAGATACCCATTGCACAGGCATCATCTTTTTTTTAAATTTTTTTTTTCAAGGATAGTTGATTTACAATGTTGTGTTAATTTCTGCCATACAGCAAAGTGATCAAGTTATACATACATATACATACTTTTTCATATTCTTTTCCATTATGGTTTATCACAGAATATTAAATATAGTTCCCTGCACTGTACAGTAGGACTTTGTTGTTTTGGCATCATCTTAACAGGGAGAAGTACTAGGAGGACATGGCTGAAACTTTTGTTCTCGGTACATTTTCTAAGTGATCTGCGGCCACGTGGGAGGTGAGCCTTCACAAAACGAATTCTTGTTTTCTGGTGCTTACAAAGCAGACTGCCACGGAGCCTGACCCAGGGCAGCTCTAGTCGTATGGCCAGGTCTTGTATGCGTTAGCCTATTGCTTAATTATGAATGTCCTATTCAGCTTTCTTGGCTGTCAATTGCAAAGGCCATGTGGCACGCACATCAGAGGTGAGAGGATGAAATTGCTGCCTATTGTGGCGACAATCCTCCCTTCACCACAAGCAGAGCCACAAATATTTCCAAACCACAAAACAAAACTCGCCTATATAAGCCATAAATACTAGAGTTGTGTGGATTTGTACAATGTTAGGCATAGCTGGGTATGTTTGTTCTTTCATACATCTGTCCTCCCTTGTTTGGGGAAGTACACCTTGAAGAGTGTGACCCTATCCATCTCGGTTAGTGTCAGCTCAATGTCAAAAGTATATGGTCATGGTTTTTTGCTGCAGATTATTGTTTAGAGTGAAGCTCTGAAGTGCATTCTGAACCAGGCTTTGTGTGAGTTATCAACTAATCATCTATTGCTAAAATCTCAAAGAAAAATGTGCAAGTTGGAGGAGTGGAAGAAGGCAGAAATTGTTTCTATTTTATATATTTGTTAATTAGACTAAGAACCTCCTCATCTTCTCTTTCAACCTAGAAATTTTTAAAAAGAAGAATATAGGACCTTCTCCTTCCAGGATGATTTCCACAAATTAAGTTTCACCACTCATTTAATTTCATAAAGGCATTTTTATTCCTGAAATATTTACTCCAGATAAGAAAATCTCTCATCACAACTGTGTGAAATCGCACCCAAAGAACACATTTTGGCAGTGTCTCTTGACCAAAGAGTGGGACTCAGTATCAGGACTTGTTTTTCTCCCCAAGACAGATACCACCAATGTTAGACTGCATTCGCAATGGAAATCATCGCTTGGGCACTGAATCCAGCCACAGAGGATTTGGCAAAAAGGCTGTAACCTCTTCTCTCTCCTCACCAGTGACAATCCCACCACAGTTTTCCATCCGTTGGTGACCTCCATCCTGGATTACCTCAATGCTCTTTGCTCAGGGCTATGGTTAAAGACCTCCCAGAAGCTCCAGCTGTTGGTACAGAATGCATCAGTTGTCTAGCTGCTAACGGTCATAGGCTGACGTGACTGGAGTGTCTCTGAATCCCCAGGGCCCACCTGGCTCAGGCTGGTGGTCCCAAGCCCTTTCATCAGCTGAGTTACTGAGTTTTTCAAGAAGTATATGAGGCTCGTTGATATTTTGCAATTTCTGAATCTCCATGGAAGTTCACCGCTTCTGGGCAAGGAGATGGATTGAATAGAAGTAAGAGGTAGAAAACACTCTTGAGAATGGATAGATGTTAAAGGAAGTGTTGGTGAGTTCCCTCAGCTATGCACAACGAGCTAGGCAAGAAGTTGGCAGTAAAGAAAATATGATTCTTTCTGAAAGGATGTCATGGAATGCATATGCATACCAGCTGGAGGCTACAGATTCTATAGCAAGATGGCCTTCCTATCCAGGTCTTATACCATCAGAACAACTAATTAAGATTTGGAAGAAAATGAGTATGAGATAGCAATTTTCACCAGAGAATACATACAACTTCATTCTTGTCTTCAATGAAATCCAGAATTATCACCTAGTATCCCAGGTCTGTTGACTATGGAGATACGATGTTAAAAAAAAAAAAAAAAAAAAAAAGCCAGGCAAAATGTCATTGTCCTTAAATGCTTCACTCCCAAAAGGTTGCTTTTATAAAACACTTGCTTTGAAATCAGAAACAGAAATCAGTGCACCGATTACATGAAAGTCTTTGATGTACTCAGTGGTTATCTAGGTTCTACTATTTTTGGTTTTGAACTAGTCAAAGTTTATTTAAAGCTGGGCATTAGAAGACAATTTTAAAACGTTGAGGATAACTAAAATAACACTGTGCATACACTATATGAAGGTTTACTAAAATAGTTGTCAGGCATGCATCATCGAGATAATTTCTGTTCCACTCAGAGAAATCAGTTATGATTGCTGACGGCAAAACTTGAGTTGGGCTCTAGGAAGACAATCCTTATGCAAATGGCACATTCAGCCTCTAGTACTGTGACAAAAGATTCTAATGAGTAGGCAGAATGACCCACCCAGGTATTAGGGTGAAATCATCCACTATCCAAGGAGAAAGATGTTCATAATCAAGCATGTCAAGTTAATGAACACTCATAAGGTGTGAGTTAAATGAATTAGCTAGATTCATATAACAAACTCCCAGAATGTTGTTTTGTGCTAGTAAGTGTATTACGGTAACTCGGTAGAAATCGCTACTGTCTGTATTTCAGACATTCCCAGGAGTGCTAGCAAAGAGGAGCTTAGGACAAATTGGCATATTCAATGAAGAGAATTAAATGAGGAAATGCATGTTAAATTATACTGACACTGATACTACACATGTGTTACAGGGATACTGCTCATATGCTTCTCCCTAGAAAGACCTGGGGCAATCCTGCCCCGTCACAACATCACTTACATTCATTCTGGTCTCCGCACTGGCTCAGCCAGTTACCAGCTACAAGGCCATGTGTCTGCCCACACATTTGCTATAAGTGTAATGATCCTTCCAATGGCTTCACCATTTAAGGACTCTGCCCCATGGGCAGATGCCCGTTGCCTGACATTACATCAGGGTCAACTTCCCTTCATGTTCCCTTCTTGCATTGAAAGACCCTTTGGGGAATTCCCCAGTGGTCCAGTGGCTAAGACACCTCCCTGCCACTGCAGTGGGCACGGGTTCTATCCTTGTTTGGGAAAACTCAGATCCCACATGCTGTATAGCCAAAAAAATTAAATAAAATAAAGACCTTTTGGACTCAGTGCCATAAGAACATTCCTTTGGTTCTTCTTGTCCCTAAGGGTCACCATCCTTCAGAGTCAAGGACCTTGTTCCTAACATTCCTGGTTGCCTGAGATTTTTTTTTTTAAACACTTTAAAAAAAAAAAATAGAGTTATTTATTTATTTATTTAGTTAGTTAGTTAGTTTTGGCTGCGTTGGCTCTTCATTGCTGTGTGCAGGCTTTCTCTAGTTGCGGTGAGCGTGGGCTACTCTTTGTTGTAGTGCGTGGGCTTCTCATTATGGTGGCTTCTCTCTTTGTTGCTGAGCACGGGGTCTAGGTGTGTGGGCTCAGTAGTTGTGGTTCACGGGCTCTAGAGTGCAGGCTCAGTAGTTGTGGTGCACGGGCTTAGTTGCTCCGTGGCATGCGGGATCTTCCCGGACCAGGGCTCGAACCCATGTCCCCTGCACTGGCAGACGGATTCTTAACCACTGTGCCACCAGGGAAGCCCTGCCTGAGATTGTAAAAGCCTGTTCAGAGACTAGCAGCAGTCTGTATAGAATGTTTGCCAGTCTGCAGCCAAAATTAGGAGGGAAACAAAGGGCAAGAGAGTGATTTGTATTTTTTCCTAAATTTAAATGTATACTCTGTAAAAGCTATCAATAGCTTAACTTTAGGTACTTCCTGCCTTTCTACTTTTTGGTGTTCTTTCTTCTGAAAAATGATGGGCATTGGTTGATTGCAAGTTTTCCTTAATGCCCGGGCTTTGCTAAATATAAAGATGAAATTCATGCTATTCCCTCTCTTTCTTCCTTCCTTCCTCCCTGGCTCCTCTCCTCCTCCTCCTTTCTTTGTCTTTCACATTCGTTTGGTCATTTTTTTTTTTATTATTTCGCTGTTTTGTGAAATTCAAAGCTGTGGAAAATATGGCGTCTTGGACTCACTGGTCACCAGGCTGTATTGATGGAGTGTCAATGTCCACCTTGTACTGATCATACAGTTCCATTCAGACCTCTTCAAAGTGTACTGAAATCTACCCCCACGCATTGTCAGTGTGTGAGGAGAAACTATTTTCCATGGAGGGACTCTGGGAAGAGTATCTGGAAAGAAGGAGAGAGAGACAGAGACAGAGAGAGCGAGAAGGGAGGGAGGGAGGGAGGGAGGGAGGAAAGAAGGAAAGGAGAAAGGAAAGGAAGAAAGAAAAAGGACAAAAGAGAAAAGAAAAGAAAAGAGATGCTGTTATGCGGTCTCTTGTGTTTTCTGTTCAAATGTCCCCTCAATCAGACTCAGCTTTGTTACTGTTTGAAGCTGACTAGAGACTCATTATCTCCTTCATAAGTTATACGTTTGGGCTAAATACGCACCACTGGAATAAATTCAGTGGATCCAGAGAGGCTGTGGGTCACCTTCACTCCAGCCAACTCCAGAGTGATTAGATCACTGCTGTGACAGCTCCTTGTTGACAGAATAAATCAGAATGTGGAAGCTTGTGAGGATACGTAAAGACCTGGAACTGTCCCGGGGACAGCCTGCTCTCCCCAAAGATGCTAAAGTGGTAGATGAATAAGAAGGAAAGCAGCCCAAGTTCTCATCCCAGACCTGTACCATCTGGCGGTGTGATCTTGAGGGTGTCAGTTTATAATTTCTCATTTTCTTTACCTATAACAACTGAAGGTTGCAGCCTATCCGGTAAAAATGCCAGAATATGGTGAACCAGGTCTGTTTGTGTCGCCTCTCAGGGCCGCTGAGGACAGGCATGCCCATGTGGAATTGTGCTCAGTCCCCCTCAGACAGAGCTCCAGGGGTGAATTGCAGCCAAAGACACTATTATTAATTTCTAAACACTAGGGGCCAGCAACCAATATTACAATTATTCATTCAAATTTCAGCTACAGACTAGAAAGAGAAATCCTGTTTCTATAACAATACTTACTTCAAGGCACCTGACACATTTCTATTTCCATTGATATCAGAAACAAGGTAAGGATGACAATTCTGCCACCATTGTTAAGGATTACTTGGAAGTTTTGGCCCGTAGATTCAGATGTTAAGCATAAGTAAGACAATTCACTCCTTAAAGGGGAGGCACAAACTATCTTAGTTTCTCATATGATTGTCTGTCTTTAAAAAGCCAATGTAAGTAATTGGCAAGCAATTAAAAGTAATAAAAGCATTAGAGCAAAGGAGAGTGAACAATCAAAAAAATACAAAGTCAATGATTTTAAAAATTGTTAAATTGCTGAAGGGATTATTTAGAGAATTAGCAGCATGGGAGTGGAAGTAGGCATTGGTGGCTGGTGATTGTTAGTTAGAGAGACAGACAGGGACTCCCCCATCCCCCTTCGCCCGCCCCAGTGAAGAAAAAGGAGTAAAGATAAAGACTGGGGGCAGTGGGGAAGCTGGGGTGGGGTTGAGGTAGGTGTCTAGTTAAAGTAGAAATTGAGGGAGAATGCAAAGGAGGAACCAAACTGGTTTTTCAGAATCTTCAAATCTAGGCAGAGAAACTTAGACCTGGTTCAGGAAGAAAATAGTCCGCAAGAACTAACAGAGGAAAAATAATGCTGGTGCAACTGATGATTAGATGTCCATTGCTCCCCTCCTGTTTCCTCAAGTTTCTGCTACTTTATGGTGAAGAGTAGAAACTTCTCGCAAATATCCTTAAGCTGTGTTTTCTGGTTAAGATTACTTTCTTCCATAAGCATTCGTTGGCAATCTACCCGGCCCTGGACATGCGGCAGTCAACAAGATAAATTCCCAGTCATATGAAAATGGAAAGAGTACCATGTCTCTAGATAATGTTGTGAAGCTAGAAATTCTTCTAAAATAAAAGTTTTGATCTGATACATTCCTAATCTGAATGGGGAACGTCTTTCATAGGATAAAAATCAACAGAAGAAATTAAGAACGTGTGGACAGATTCAAAAACATGAAATTTTAAAATATCAGTTTGTCAAAGCTTCTAAATTAAAAAGACAGAACAGGAGAAAACCTAAGAAAATAGATTTGCTTAATCTAAGCAAATATCAACCTAAAAGTTGGTACTAATAATTAAGCAAATGGAGAGCAAACAGAAATAATATTTGCAACAAACATGTATGTTCCGATTATGACACAGACACTGACTTGATAAACCCAAAAGATGTGATCTGATCTGACACTGCTATGGTCTGAATGTTTGTATGGCCCCAAAATTCATATGTTGATATCCTAGCTCCCCAAAAATGATGCTCTGAGGAGGTGGGGCCTTGGGCAGGTGCTTAGGTCATGGGGTTAGAGCCCTCAGGAATGGGACTGGTTCCCTTATAAAAGAGGCTCCAGGGAGATCCCCAGCCCATTCCACCATGTGAGGACCCAGTGAGAGGGCCTCGCCTGTGAACCAGGAAGAGTGTACTCACTAGAGAGCACGACCATGCTAGTGCCTTGATCTTGAACTACCCAGTCTCTAGAACTGTGAGAAATAAATTTCTGTTGCTTACAAGCTACCTTGTCTGTGATATTTTGTTATTGCAGCCTGAATAGACTAAGACAGACACACAAACATATTTGCACACTCAGAGAAACACTGTATTTTTATCATGCTTAAATTCAAAAAAAAAAGATTTTACTGAAAATAACTGAATGTAATAACATTAAAACATCTATATTTTAAAGATGAGATGTGGCTAGTAAAGATTTAAAAAGCAGTTCAATTCAATTTGAAACGATTCTGTCCCACCCGCCCCTGTTTGGTACAACTTTCAATTCCTTTGTTGATCTTATTTGAAAGTGCTACTTTGTGTCACCCTATTCTCCTAATTTTGAGTTAAATTGGCTTCCTGAGTTGCCTGATTCAGGAACATTTGAGCTTTTTCTTTATATCAAATCCTCTTTTCTTCCACTCTAATTATAAATGCTAACTCTTATCAAATGTTTCCTATATATGTTTTCTCTACTAATTAAGTTAAAGATTATTTTTGTCCAGCTCTTTCCTGAAAGTAACGAAGAAATCTGCAAGGAGATTAGGTGGACTGTCTCCATGTCAGCAATATGAATTTAGCTGCTTTTTCAAATCTCGAGGTCTATCTCAATTTGTCTGCCTCTCTCTATTTTCCTGCTTCAACTCAGTTATGCTGTATTTCCTGAATTCTAAGAAACACATTACTTTTCACTTTTTAATATTTCTAAAATTGGAGTTTTAATTGAATTTGCCAAAGTTTCCTTGTTACCTTTTATTCATTATCTTAATTGCAATGCAGCAGTCCTTTTTAATAAAGACAGTAGCTTATATTCAATATAAAACTTGTAAAATATAAAGCACACTTAATACAAAACTATTTTCTCAAAGGGTGAATCTGCCCCTCACTGAAAAAATTTTAAAACACTTTAAAAAAAACTTAGTAAGATGTTGTTAAATTTCTTTCATTATTTAGACTTTAAATAATCCCTCTAAATTTTGAAGAACGTATATTGCAAATTTTTTTCCCTGGCATTCTTATAAAAGCGATTCTGGAAGACCTGGAAAAACAATGAACTACTTAGAAGTTGGGAGGAACATTCTTTTGCAAGAAGACACCTGCTTTGTTGAAAATAACTGGTCTGCTATTCAGCTGATGCACTTACGAGGCAAAAATGATTGTGTCCATTTTGATTGTTGAGTGCCATGTGCACCTGGCATTACACACTTTGTAAGTCACCCAGCTATGCGTTGGTGGATATTTAACAACTGGCCTTCTGGGGGGAAATGGGGACAGGGAGGGGAAGCCTTGATGTGTAGCATCTCCAATTTCCCTGATTTCCCATCACAGCCAATTTTAAGCTAACAACATCCCTGAACACACAGCTGGGAAGAGATGCGCACAGGCTCTCCTAGTAGATTCCAGAACCCACCTGAACTGAATTCCTGGAAAAGAGACATGATAAGCTACTGCACGGTTGAAGGAAGCCTCAGGCTGGTATCCAGACTTACTGAAGGAGATGAATTAAGGTACGGGGACAAGGACAGAAATTTGGGTGGGAAGGGATGACTGTCTGAGTCAGAGGTTCAACAGATTTTATTGGGGAAAAAATTGTCTAACTGTGGTTTTTTAGGTTATTTAGTGTATATGCAAACACCCTCATCCTTTTCATCTATGAAGTCTTTGTAAACGCTGCATTGCTCACTAATGCTTTGGGATGAATTTTGGTTGGGGGAGTGTATGAATTGAAATAACGTGCAGAGTCCTGCTTCAAGATTGGTGCAGGACTAAAACTGAGGCTGACTGTGCCTCAGTAGCCAACGTGCATGTTAACAGTAATTGAAGACGACAAAAAGTAGAAGCGAGATTAGGTGGAAGGTTTCCAAGAAAGAAAAAGTAAAAAGGGTTTTGTTTGGTTGTTTTTCTCCTGCTAAGGAGTTTCATTTTATATAGCTGGCCATACAGGATGATTGAGAAATGGCAGAGGAAAGGATAGTGTAAAATGCAGGAGTTTGGGGCTTCCCTGGTAGTGCAGTGGTTGAGAGTCCGCCTGCCGATGCAGGGGACGCGGGTTCGTGCCCCGGTCCGGGAAGATCCCACATGCCGCGGAGCGCCTGGGCCCGTGAGCCATGGCCGCTGAGCCTGCGCGTCTGGAGCCTGTGCTCCGCAACGGGAGAGTCCCCAACAGTGAGAGGACCGCGTACCGCAAAAAAAAAAAAAAAAAAAGCAGGAGTTTTCATTGGCTTTGGGGACTATACGGCTAAACCAACAGTGTTATGACATCATTAGCCAAATTTTCTATGTTCCTGTGATGAAAAGATTGATCCAATTTTTAAATAATTTTAAAAAATTGAAGTATAGTTGAATTACAATTTAGTTTCAGGTCTACAGCAAAGTGATTCAGTTATACATACATATATATACATATATGTTATATATGCAGTGCTATACAGTAGATCCTTGTTGGTTATGTATTTTATATATAGTAGTGTGTATCTGTTAATCCCATACTCCTCATTTATCCCTCCCCCAACCCCCTTTCCCCTTTGGTAACCATAAGTTTGCAAAAGTTGATCCAATTTTGATCCAATCTGATATAGCCTTCTAACCACAATTGGCCCCTCCATGTTAAGTATTTAAGAATCTCTTCTGGGTAGAACTTTATAAATTACTTACAGTTCCTCAATTCTTTTCCCAGATTTTTACCTGAGACAGTTTCATAGTAAAGTCAGAGGGACTCTGTGAGACAAGGTATCCACACATCTGACTAACTTATCGCCGTTGTACACAAACCGGAAAAATGAGGGGCAGAGAAATTGAAGGGATTTGTCCTCAAGCATCGCCTTTGTCAGAGGATAGACCTGGAAATAGAAGCCTGTCTTCGGACTTCTGGATCTGTGCTCTTTCTTCCAGACAATATTTATCTGGCTCTGCAGCAAGCTCTTGGGTGCACTGAGGCCACTAGAAACAGGGAAAGGAGGTATGGTTATACTTTGGTGATATTTTGCCCATTGCTTGAGAGACAATTTCTGCATTGGTTCTCTTCTGAACGGTGGAGCAAGTGGAGAGGAGGACTGGATGGGGCTGTTCTCTGTGTGGTCCAGAGGCCTTCACTGCAGGAAGTGGGCCCTTCCGGCCACAGTTCTACCAGGAATCCTTCTTTCCCCTTATAGTAAACCCCTGTTTATAAATATATGCGCACCCATACGCAAACATATACATCCCTCAAATGTCCAGAGCAGTTCTGTATCCACAGAGATAAATACACAAAGAAGAAGCATGACAGAGACAGATGGATATAGAAGTATTTTTAATTTTTTATGAAAACATTTGCCTGCTTTGGGGAGAAACAGTCGGTTCTAAGGGAAAGGAAACCTGTACTTAGGCTAAACTTCCTCAGGATTAATTATTACTGTATTTGAAATCCAAATGACTTGACCCATCATTAGTGGATAAGTGTAGGCCAGGGAATAAATATCCACTGTGTCCACAGTAAGACAGGTATCCATACCAAGTTCAAAGGCCCCTGGACTTTACCACACACACATTTAGGCCATCTTTAGAGTTGTGACGATGACGAAAAGTTGGATGTATTCTGAAAGCCCAAGGAGGCAGCCAGCACAACCTCAGCCTAATTAGCAGAAACCACAGGTATAACCAGCTGCTGGGCCATTCACGTAACCAATCCTTGAGCCAGATGCCACTTTTGGAAAAACATACCTCAGTGCTCTTCATTGAAATTCCGTCCCTGGGCTCATAAAGAGGGTACTGTGTGAGTAACACAGGCCTGGCTTGGGGCAACTGGGGCCATTCTGTGAGATATAGTGAGAGGTTCTGCTCTGCCTTCCAAATGGCCGCTGATTGTAAACAGGCTGTTCAGTGCGCCTGGAACACAGCGGAGGCCCAGCCACAGAGTTTTCATGCACGCCTGGGATCCTCACTGTATTCTGACTTGTGTAGGAAAAGGATCAGATGAGTCTAAAATCTCCTATGAAGTAAATGAATGAAGAAATGTTTTATCAATAAAGTTTCATTTACACCTCACACGCATATCACTTGAATGACAAAAGCCCAGGAACACCTCACATCTTCTTTCGAACATATGTCTTTTTTTTTCTACTAATAAACAGAGTCCAGACCTCAAACACTTGTGTACTTCAAAAGTGTTATTTGAAGATGGTGGCATTTGTTGAATTGAATTCATGCACTTGGCTTACAAAAGGTTCTCTTTACTCCACTCTATTTAATGTAACTGCAAATCAACTACCAATTCTTCCCTTGAAGGAAACATTTAATGATATAAATGGATTTTAAAACAATTTGGTACCATAACCCATACATGTTGACACTCAATGTTTTTAATATATGCAAGGACATAATTCAATCTTAATACACTGTCTCTTATTTTGAGCATTTTCTATAGAAATATCTATCCTGGAGAGCAACATTTAGCAACAAAACTAAACAGGTCAGATCACAAAAGAACAGTTAGTTATAAATACAGTTTTACTACTCAGGACAAAAATAAAATGTGTAGAACATATAAAAATTGGTGTGATATCTTTCCAGGGTTGGCGAGAGGAGCTTATTTAAAAAAACTGAAAACCAAAGGCAAAAATGGCAGAAGAGTTAAGAATATAATTTCATGGTTTGTAAACTATTGGCAGAAGATAGCAGGGTGTCACACATACTTTCAGTTTGCCAGGATACACGCTCTATTCTCTTAATCCATTTACATTCATATTGAGTTTTCTATCCACATTCCTCATTCTCTAGATGATTTCCCAAATTATTTCCTCTCTATATCATGATTTCCTACTTTTGTAGTCAAACTGTCTAATGTTCATGATAAAGCAATATACAGAGCTACTTTTGCAGTGAACTAACATGCCCTGATATCCTGATGAGAAAATATTGTTGCGTTTACTGGAATAAGTCAGAGTTCATCAAGCAAACTTCATTCCTCCCATCTCTACTGCCCACTCTGACCCTCTCACTTGTAGTGGCCACAGAGTCTCATGCTCCAAGAACAGGGGAGATGAGTGTAGACTAGCATTCAACCAGAAACGACATCATCAAATGAGACTGCACACATTATAAGGCACGAGCAGTACAGTAGAAAGAGAAAGATGGATAAAAATGAAATATGTTGATATCAAATATACCAAAGAAAAATAAGAAAAGGTAACAAAGAAAGCAAGTAAAAGAATGAGGAAATTTCTATGAAGGTTTCAGATAGGCTCCAAAGCCAGTTACTTAACTCTCCAAATGCTTTAAATATTTCTTATGCATTTGTGTACTTGGGCAGCAATGGGCCTAGCTGAAAATTGGACCTCTTAAAATTAACAAAGGAGAGAATATTGATAGGCAGTGAGAGTATCTGACACAGATGGCAATTATACCTGTGATTTTATCTTTTAAATTGAGCTAAAAAAAATATTTGCTGAAATGTGTTTCTATTCCAAAGTTTTCTCTTTTAGCTTAAATAAGATATTGCATGTGGGAACTGTTAAAAGGAGTAAAATGACTAAATAATTCTAAAGAGGGATGTTTTTGTTTCCTCCTTTTATGGTGAGTGGCTTTGAAAGTACCTGTGATATCAGGTTATTAAAGAATCACTGAATCATGAACTAAAGGATAACTTTACATAAGAGAGTCAGAGATGTTTAGGAAACACAGGCAGAATATCAAAGGGATTTGATATCATCTTTGATGGTTGAAGGTAAGCACATTTTGAGGCTAGCATAAGGCCATGATTTTTGATAGAATATGCTTTTATTTTCTGAAAACATGGACAGATCTATTTTGTTCTTTCACAAGACCAATCGTTAAACTCATTCAGTATTATATAAAAGAAAAACCAAGATAATTAGCTGTGTGTGTAATGAAAAATAGCGTTAAATTAAGAAAAGAAAAAGTACATTTGAGTCTTTGTAATGTAAGCAGGTTCTAGAAAGAGTCAAATGCTAATAATGAAAAAATGTATCTTGTTTCAAAGAGTACAGTTGACCTCTGATCTGGACAAGATAGTGGAGATCCATTTTTCCCTATTCCTCCTTGGCTAGGCACAACTTTAAACTGAGAAATGGCATGAGAAACACTAAAGAAGGACTCTGAAAGTTGGTAGGAAGAAAGAGCACTTCGTTAGAACCACAGGACTGGAAAAATAACACAGCAAAAGGACATCTTATGGCTCCTCAACCAACAAAAGAAGGCTACTCAGACCATCATTTCCCAATACCTGACCTAGCAACAGAAGGTAACCCAGTTAGTCTCATTACTCCTCTGGACTGAATGAGACTCGCTCTGACAACATCAGGTGAGCCCAACAAAACCCATAAGGAAATTGTCTGAGAGGTTCACAAACAATAAGCAGTGAGGAAAAGCCTTCTCCTCTCCCATAAGACCTGAGACTCCCTTTTTCCACCTAGAGACACAAAGACAGGAGGGAAAAATCAGTAAGAGGAACCCAGCTACAGAAAACAACCCAGTCCAGGAAGCTTCTTGTCCCTGTGGGCCCAAGTCCCTCCTCCCCAACCTAGAGACACCAGAGTAGCCTGGAAGCAGTGATAGGGGGACCCCAACACACCCTCACCCACTGAGAGACATCTGGAGGCAGCGCCTGGAGAAATCCCTCTTCCACCTCAGATAGCATCAGCAGAAAATAGTGGGATCCTCAGTGGCACCAGATAAACCAATAAGACCAAAATAACATTGTAAAGAATCTGAAAATTAAACTTCCATTGAAATAAAAGCCCACAAATGTAGAGCAAGACCCACATGCTAACTTTAAACAGCATGACTGTCAGCCAAAATAAAAGATTTAAATGGACCCCAGAATCTCCTAACATAATAGATAAAAATATTGAGGACAAAGTAGAAAATTATATGTCATACCAAGAACCAAGAAAATCACAACCTCAATGGGAAATGACAATCTACTGACACCAACATTGAGAAGAGTCACATGTTGGAATTACTTGACAAAGATTTAAAAGTAGTAATCATAAAAATGCTTCAGCACCAATTACAAATTCTCTTGAAACAAACGAAAAAATAGAAAAATCTCAGCAAAGAAAGTTATATAAAAAAAAAACAAGTAGAAATTATAGAATGGAGAACATACAATAATAGAAGTAAAAATCTCACTGGCTGGACTAAATAGTAGAATGGAGATAACAGAAGATCAGTAAATTTGAAGACAAAACTGTAGAATTCACCAAATCTGACCAACACAGAGAAAACAGACTGAAAAAATATATATACAGAGACTTAGGGACCTGTGAGACAATAACAAAAGAGTGGTGCAAAAGAGAATTTAAAGACATAATTACTGAAAACTCCCCCAATTTACCAAAAGACACAGACTTACAGATCCAAGAAACTGAGTAAACCCCAAACAGGATAAACCTAAAGAAATCCATGCCAACATTTCATAGTTAAACTTTTGAAAACTGAAGACAAATAAAAAATCTTTAAAACATCCAGAGAAACAACAGATTACCTACAGGGGAATAATAACTTAAATGACAGCAGATTTCTCATCTGAAACTATGGAAGCCAAAAAGAAGTGGCAGGATATTTTTCAAGAGCTGAAAGGAAAAACTGTCCACCTAAAAACTATATCCAGTGAAACTACCCTTCAGAATAGAGAAATAAGTACATTCTCATACCAAGGAAAACTAAAGGAATTTACTGCCAGCCAACCTACCATTAAAGATTGGTTAAAGGATTTTCTTCAGACAAAAAGGAAATGGTAAAAGAAAGGCTCTTCGAACATCAGGAAAGAAGGAACAATGGAAAGAGCAGAAATCGGTTTACAACAGACTATGCTTTTCCTCATAAATTTTATGAAACACAGCTGATATTTCAATTAAAAATTATAGCACCATCTCATACTTAAGACAATGATATTTAAAAATGAGGACGATAAAATGATGTGAGGTTAAATGAAAGTGAGGTTTCCACACTTCCCTTGAACTGGTTATATGTTGATACCAGTAGACTATAAGTCACATGTGTATATTTTAACACCTAGAGTAGCCACTATGAAAACTATACAAAGAGGTAACACAAAAACACAAGTAAATATAAATGGATTTTAAAAAAATGTTCAAATAACTCATGGGAGAACAAGAAAAGAGAAAGAGAAGGAACAAAAACCATAAAAAGCAAAGAGAAACAAATAGAAAAATGTGCTACTTAAGTGTTACCATATCAATAATTACCTTAAATGTAAATGGTCGAAATATATCAATCGAAGGACAGAGATTGTCAAGAGGATTAAATAAAATGATGCAAATATGTACTACTTACAAAAAACTCACTTCAAATTCAACAACATAGATAGGTTGGAAGTAAAAAAAATGGAAAAAAGTGCTATGAAAACAGTAATTTAGAAAATTTTAAATAGAAGTGGCTCTATTAATATCAATAGACTGCAGAGCAAAGAAAATTACTATAGACAAAGAGAGACATCACATAATGATAAAAGAATCAATCCACCAGGAAGAGAGGATCCTAAATCGGTACGTACTAAACAAGAGAACCTCAAAATGCATGGTCAAAAACTGATAGAGCTCAATTCTAAAATGCATATTTTTGGTTACCAGAGGTAGGGGGTGAGGGGGTGGGCAAAATGGGTCTGGAAAATCATTAAAATGCACACTTTTTTCACATTGAATGTTTCTGAAACGGGGATACTTCTTAAAATAGATGAAAAATTTAACGTGGAAATGCTGTTATTTTTAGAAAGCTATCATTAAGTCAGTGTCACACTTTACACTTCAATAGTGTCTTAGAAATGAGGAAATGTGATGATTGCCTCTTATTGTTTCAAAAGTGTGAGTCTTGCTTCATGTTAGGCAAAAAGAAAGAAATCAGTATTAGTGATAGATTGACAGACTCTTGGAATTCCATTCATTCCATAAGCTAAATTTCTAAATCAAAACAGACACAAACATACCATATGATTAGTAACAGTTTACCTTATTGTTAAGACAAAAAAAAATGCAAAATCTGAAAATACTATCATTAAGTCAGCTTATAAAACAAGAACAATAAATAGACTTTGTTTTTTACATTGATCAGAATTTTCATCCAACAGCTTAATATTACTGATTTAACTGCACATTTCACATTAACCAAACAGTGTGAAATTGCTCAGACTGGAGGTTGGATTTTGCTTTTGTTTGAAAGAATGAGTAGCAGAAAAGCCAAAGTTTGACTGATATCTGCCGTTGCTATGTGTATTGGTTAGTGGGCATTTACTTCCAAAATCAGTTCTAGAATTCCCCTAATATCTTGAACAAATGGTGATATCTACAACTGTGGCTTTAGTCATTCTACTCTGGTTGCCCTTGATCTTGAACTTCTTGAGTCCTGGAATAACTACTGTGTTCTGTTATCTGTACTTGGGGACCATTGCTAAGCTCAGCCAAGCATTTTAGCAAGAATTTGCACATGAGGTGCAAATATGTTGCTGTTTTGTCCATTTTAAAACATACATGCAGAATCTTTATGTATTCTTCTTTGACTTGCTTATTTCCCCCTCAGTTATGTTTCTAAAGTTCATATACGTTGCTCCTTCATTTTTATTGCTGTTGAGTTTTCCATTGTATTTTCACAGTTTATTTGATCACTCTATTCTTTTTTCTTTTTTGTGGTACACGGACCTCTCACTGTTGTGGCCTCTCCCATTGCAGAGCACAGGCTCTGGACACGCAGGCTCAGCGGCCATGGCTCACGGGCCCAATTAATTAAATAGCCTCCTGGTTTTAAAATGAATCTTCTCTAAAGAGGGGGGTCAGCTCTCCAAGTGTACATAAAATCAACTGTCAAAGCCTGCCAGTCTAAGAGCTAGATGCTAGAATTTGATACAACTTTCTAATGTCAATAATGCTACCCTGTATATCTTCTTAGAACACAGCCTGACTATAGGTAATTTTCTCTGGTAATAACACCTCATCATGCTGTTGGCTGTACAAATATATGTGGTTAACATCTATATGCCTTAGCACATGCTGAGGCTCACAATGCTCTAGTTAACATCACATGTCATCAATCTAAGTTTTCAAAACTTAATTTCAGTTGTCTGCAAATTTATTAAATTATTTTTGCATTTAATTGCCTCATTTATAGGATATGCTGTTAATTATGTTAATTGCTTTCAATTTAGAATTATTATTAGATGACTTCTGAAATTATCTCTGCCCTTTAAGAAACTTAGATAATTTACAATTCTTAGTGATTTACTAAAAAATAGGTAAGATTACGTGAAACACATTTCTTAGAGTCATCCTAACCCTAAGAAGTATTTAAATAATTTTATTTAATCAAGAAAAAAACTAAAGTGGATAAAAATGATTCTAAATGTATATTTTCATGCGTTTTAATTGTTTTCTCTTGTAATTTTTAAGGTATTGGAGCATAACTTCTGGCCACCCCCCATTACAAAATCATAAAAGGCATCCTCTTGCAAGGTCCAGAAATAAATTAAATTTCTTATTTCTAACAATCTTTGGGGGCTGAAATAGTTTTTTTTTTTTTTTTTTGCGGTACGCGGGCCTCTCCCTGTTGTAGCCTCTCCCCTTGCGGAGCGCAGGCTCCCGACGCACAGGCTCAGCGGCCATGGCTCACGGGCCCAGGAGCTCCGCGGCATGCGGGAACTTCCCGGCCCGGGGCACGACCCCGTGTCCCCTGCATCGGCAGGCGTACTCTCAACCACTGCGCCACCAGGGAAGCCCCAGAGAAGATTTTATTAAAAACTTTTAAACAATTGAGAAAAATGAATAAGTAATGGAAGTCATTTTAACTGGATGGAACCAAGTCTCATTAACATTTAAAACTAGCTTACTTATTCTCTCTCCTTACTTATTCCTGAATATGCTGCGGCCATAACTGAATGCCTGACACCTACATCTTCATGGAAAAGAAAATTTAAATCAACTCGTTCATGTGTTCTGGTGTACTGCATAGCTCAACACTGTCTGTCCAGTATGATTAGCTTGCTGCTACTCCATTCCTTCATTTCACACATTTATTGGGTGCCTGTTATGTAAGAGACACTGTGCTACATGCTGAGGGCAGCAAAAAGATGACCAAGATAAGAAAAGCATCTCCTCAAAAAGGCTCACCCCATATACAGTCACTTCCCTCGGCTCCTAAACTTCACCACTTGCATCTTGTGCTGCTTTTTTTTTTTTTTTTTGCGGTACGCGGGCCTCTCATGTTGTGGCCCCTCCCGTTGCGGAGCACAGGCTCCGCATGCGTAGGCTCAGCGGCCATGGCTCACGGGCCCAGCCGCTCCACGGCACGTGGGATCTTCCCGGACCGGGGCACGAACCCGTGTCCCCTGCATCGGCAGACGGACTCTCAACCACTGCGCCACCAGGGAAGCCCTTGTGCTGCTTTTAAAGAAGGAATATCACATTCCTAAATGTTCAGGTTATGAATCTCAGGGCCTGAGCTCAGCTTCAAGTCAAGAGGCCACATGACTTTGATGGATCACGCCAGCCAGCCATGTGCAAAGGGCTTTCAGTTCCAGTCCACTGAAATCAAGAGCCTTTTCCAGGTCTCCAGACAGTATAACATCTATCTTAGTTCCTCTACCAAGATACTCCAGGTGGACTAACTAAAATGTGTGAGAGTTGATTTTCTTCTGACCCTAGTAGAAGGATACCGTTCCAGATTCAATTTGATTAAAAACAATAAAGAAATGTGTTCTTATTTACAAAACAGAAATAGACTCAGACACTGAAAACGAACTTAAGGTTACCAAAGGGGAAAATTGGGGGAGGGATACATTAGGAGTTTGGGATTAACAGTAGATACACACTACTATATATAAAATAGCATATATATATATAATACATATAATATACATATAAGATATATAATATATGTAAAATATATATATAAAGTATATATAAAATAGATAAACAACAAGGACCTACTGTATAGCACAGGGAACTGTACTCAATATCTTTTAATAAGTTATAATGGAAAAGAATCTGGAAAATAATATATATATATATATATATAAAAATATATTTATATATATATATATATATATATATATTCTTTTCCAGATCTGAATCACTTTGCTGTACACCTGAAACTAACATGACATTGTAAACCAACTATACTTCAATTAAAAAATTTAAAAATAAAAATAAATGTGTTTTCTTCTACAAATGTTATAAAGATAATGATATCTAAAAGAGAACTTGAGGAGAACACTACAAATATTTTGTATCTCATAAGAGTAACTATCGCAATTGAAAAGAAGCCAGCAGCACACCCTCTTGTAATTATAATTCTGTTGTACTAGTTGTGTATATGTTAAGATTCATGAACAACAATATTGAAGGTCTAAATTTATTATATCAAAGTTGAAGATAAAAAGTCTCCTTATACAGGAATAATACTGGATTCATTATCAGTATTAACAATGAAAAGGCCCATAAAGTTAACCTATACACTGATACTAAAAATGATAGATTATGGAAATAAATATAAGATATAGACATTTTCCTTTCCATTTGAGAAATAACCTAGAGGAAAGCATCATTCTCTGCCTAGAATTCTATGAATGAAGTTTTGACAGAATCATTTTCAGTGTTTGACATTCATGACTTCTACCACTAAGTTGGTCAAAGTAAATAACATTCAGGTGGTTGTCAGATAGTTCTAGACACCTGAGACACTCGATGTGGCAGCTGAGTCAGGATGCTGGATCAGGCAAAATACGTTTTCATTATGTATAACACATGGCTTCTGATGTTAACTCAATTTAAAAGGCCTTTAAAATGTTGAACATGGAGAAACTTGCTTCCTAAAATCAAGGTAGATTTGTTTTATGTAAACTGGTGATATTAATGCCAGGAAAATAATAATTATGATAATATAATACATGTTACATATATTATATATTTAATTTTATATTAGTTATAAGCCATAATTTTTTGAGTGTTTTCTCCATTAAGACACATTTAAGTAAAGTATTTTTATGAATGGAAGATATATTGCAAAACATACTAAGGATAGGGAAACAATGCAAGCTTTCACTTTGAAATTTTGAGTTATATGATACTATAATTGCTGCTTACCACACCAGTAGGATTAGATCCATCTAATTCACTGAGGCTGAGGTGCAGCCATATGGACCATTTTCCAAGAAGCAAGAGATGTGGTTACAATTTATCATCTAATCATTTAGTGTGAACAACTATCTGATAGTCAAGTAGCAAAAACAAGACAAAACAGAACAAAAACAAACAAAAAACAAAGTGGAAGATATATTTTCAATATTTCATGCTATAATGTTTAAAATTCTTAGTGTATGAAGAGTTCTTATCAATCAAAAGGACAGATAACCCACTAGAAAAAGGAACCAAGGGCAAGGATAGAAAATTCACAAAAAAAGAAGAGGAGATTGCCAATAAATATGTTAAAAAAAAATGCAACCCTAGTATATAGAAATAATAAGATGTCATTTTTCTCCTACCCCTTTATATGAGCAAGTTTGGGGGTTTCTTTTGAAGATAATATGAAGTTTTGTTGCCACTCTTGATTACCTTGTCAGAAAGCAGTTTGGTAATTCATAACAAAAGTTGGAGAATTTTGCATTCCTTTCAAGCTATTCTGTGTCAGACACCATACTAGGCACTGAGTAAAAAACATCAAAAAGGGCCCAGCCCAGGCCCAGTGAAGCCCATAGCCTCCCCTGGATGCAAGAACACAAATGCTGTTATGACGGGAAAGGGAGCGGTTAGGGTAACTCAGACTGTTTTGGGTATTTTTTTTCAGTGGGTAAGAGTTAGCAAGCCGATCGGAGGTGGTGAGGGGCAGGGAAGGTTTTTACAAAGTTAATCACTAAAAGCTGCCAAAGCCCTTTATTGGAAGGAACGTAAATCACTAACCAACTCCCAGTGCAACTGAGATAATAGAAACACATTTCTCTTAGGGTGCTGGGAGGCACGATCCAAAGTGATCCCCAAAGGATCTTATAAGCATGGGGTCAGAGCACAAGCCGCAGGTGGAAGGGCGCATTCTTTGGACCCTCCGGGTAAGGGGGATATTTGCAAAACTTGAAGCAAATCCTGCCTGTGCTCTCCCTGCCCCCGCATGCCTGGTCCCGGTCATGATTTACAGCGCATAGTGCACGATTTACAGCGCGGGCTTTTATTTTACCTACTTTAATTTTTTTGCATTTTTTTAACATCTTTATTGGAGTATAATTGCTTTACAATGGTGTGTTAGTTTCTGCTTTATAACAAAGCGAATCAGCTATACGTATACATATATCCCCATATCCCCTCCTTCTTGCGTCTCCCTCCCACCCTCCCTATCCCATCCCATTAGGTGGACACAAAGCACCGAGCTGATCTCCCTGTGTACAGTGCGTGCTTTTAAATCGAAACTTTTTTCCAGGTTTTATTTGTCAGCGTTTAAGTGCAGAGAACTGTGGCCTCAGTATATTTACAGAAAGTGACTCCATATCACAAGTGCTGGTCTACACAGGACTCAACTGCAGATTCTCACCTTTAAGTTTTTGTTCATTTAACGCTGAAGAGGTTGTGTTTTAAGACTAAGGTATGACTAGCTCTTTAGATTTATTATCCACTTTTAAGAACAGTGTTTTCCTCCAGTGTCTTCCCTTCTGTCTTTGGAGCTGATATGAATACTCTTGGCTGTAATTGTGAGATACGTGTGTAGGTTTAACGCACACTGAGATGGTTTAAGTCAAAGAATTGTAAAGGGAGTGCTAGTGTATACAATTCTCTTTCCTTAGAACACTGCTCTGGTGAATGCTAAGAAAAGATCTTTTGCTTTCTCAATAAAAGAAAATGCAAATATAACAAATTAGATTGGCTCTTACAATTGGCAGGTGTTGGGTTTTCAGTGGAGACAAAGACTGTATATTTTAGACACTCTTT
>NW_006790911.1:290008-309602 GCF_000442215.2 Lipotes vexillifer | reverse complement strand
CTCTTTCCTGGGGTCTAATTTAAAATCCATATGGTAGGGGAGCGTCTATCCAAAGTCTTCTTACAACTGTCCAAAGATAGTTTCCATCAGTTCTTGCCTAAGGGAGCTATGACCTAGATGGAAAAATGCTGCAAAGTATTAAAGCAAACTTTAGTTTTCTTTGACTGTCCCAGTATCTTCCCCTTTTCCTCCCAGGGTGGAGTTGGTTCACTGTGGTCTCATTTGCAATATTCCATGAAGAACACTGACAATGTATCAGATTGGTCATGGTATGAACAATTTTCATGGGTGGAAATACAAAGGCCAGGGTTGAATGAGAGCCTTTATAGAGGCTTTGAACAGTAATAAATTCTGATGAAACGTCTCCCACCCCTGCAGACCATCTTAATCTTTTTCAGGCACACCCTGGATGGCTTATAGGAGAAGCAGCGCTCCTCAAGACAGAAGGAAGAACAAAACCGCTGGCCTTTCATTCAAGCTGAGAGACAAAATTCACCCCGATTTCACAAAACAGTCTTTGGACAGAAACCAAATGAAAAATTGTTTTCGTAGTTGGCCCAATGGCATGCCACCGAAAATGACGAAGTTTGCTATCCGTTTTGTCTGTGCCCGCTCCATCTATAAGCTGCTGTCTATTGTGATTTATTTTGTATTGCAACCCAAAGCAAAATGACCTCTGGTATATGACAGAAGATAATATGACTTCTTTGAAGCAGAGAGAAAAAAGGGGCCACGGACTAAGCACTGGTGGCATGAAAACAAAGAGCAAATAACTTGTCACCGTAAGGGTTTCCGAAGACGGCAGCCCACGAAGGCTGAACTCTGCTTGGAATGTGATAAGGTGGCCAGGCCTGTTGTGAAATACTTCTTTGGTAGGAGCTCTGAGCTGACAGGCCATATAAAGAAGTGTTGCAGATTAGAAGCTTATTTCTTGTCAACATATCAGGGGTGGTCCTTTCGCAGCCTAGCAATCTGAGCGACACTGAGCCTTGACCCAAGAAGCAGCAGAAAAGGCAGGCTTCAAAACAGGAGAAGTTGGGATCAAATAACCAAATCTGGATTTTAATTCACATTCACCACAGCCGCCTAAAATTGATGGGCAGGGGACTTGGAGTGAGGCAAGGAAGTTCCTAGAAGGGGCCAGAGCTTTGAAGTCAGACCCAAGTTTGGATTCTTTCTTTATTACCTACGAACTGTATGATCCTGGGTAAATCTCTTAGCCTCCCTGTGTCTCAGCCTCCTCTCTGTTGAGTGTGTACAATTATATATACCTCTCAGCATTGTTTTACTTCCCTGGGGAAGTCAATGACTCTATCTTAATTTCTACTTATACTATATACCCTGAATTAGTGCATCCCGGCCAAAGCACAACATAAAAGTACTATAAAGAAGAATTAACATTAAGCACACTAGTTACGACTATAATATGTGCTCACAATTTAAGGAATCACTTCCTAATAGTAAGAGTAGTCACAGACACAAGTTATTTCTAATCAAAAAGTAGCAGAGGACAGCTTTCTAAATTAACATTATAACATTGACACCAGCAAGTTCCATTGGTTGTGTCCAGGCTAAGGGGAGCCATCTACCACTTGTCTAGAAGTGATCAGCAGTGATCCAATAAAAGAAAGCAAAGAATTTATAGCACTGAAATCGGACACTTTGCGGTCTAATCCCTACATTTTACAGGAGAAGAAACTGAGGCTCTTTGGAAGGTATGTGACACGCACGGTTCCTGAGCATCTGAGTCAGAACACAAACCCGGATCTCATCTCAAACCCTGGGCTCTTTCTGAGTTACTGTTTCAGATCTCCCCAGACAGACTCTTCTGCTATAATTACAAGCTGGAAATAACCTAAACATTTCCTGAAGTTTTGAGAATGTCACACACTACAGAACTTTCTGACATGGTTTTCACAGAGATGTTTAGTGACATTGGAAAAATTGCTTTTTGCAAAAGTGAAGGCGGTGGATGGTTATTGTGGAATAGCCATCCCAGTTTTCAATCCTAGGAGGTATAAATAAGTACAGAGAAATATCCGCTCTTTTGAATGCTCATCCAGCCCTCCTGAGGTTTCCCTCAGCACCAGCCATAAATATCACTTACCTCTTCTACTCATTTGTGGCCTGGTAACATACCCCACCAGGAATTAGGAATGCCTCATTTCTAAAGCTGGCTTGGCCACCCACCTACTGTGTGGCCTTGGACAAGTCACTTAGCAACTTTCTCAATCTTAATCATAGAGGAAGAATCTTGACTTGCATTATAAAGATGACCTTATTTGCATTTACTAAGGATTCTCATTTTCAAAGCTGATTTTTTTTTTTTATAAAGTGGCACTATCATGCCACATATATTGAAAGACTTAGCTATATGGTTGTAACATCCAAAGATAGCAAGATTGGAATGCAGGAAAAAAGTGGGATAAACTCTTCAGCACATGGCAGCTGAAAAAGAAGCTGGTAATGCTCATTCTTCCAAATTATATTGTCAAAAGCAAAGCTCCAAAGAGGACTAAATGTCCATGGAAATTTACCACTTCTCCATTAAAACAACTCTGGCATAAAGCTTGTTTAGGAAGTTCCAGAGACATAGCCTTCATTCTCAGGAGAGGTTAAGAGTGGTTTCTCTGTGATCTCATAATCTCTTGATTACATTGATATCATTTCACTTATGGCATCGTATTATAATTATTTATTCATGTATCTGTTGCACCCAGTAGACTGTAGTTCTCATAGGCAGGAACCATGTCTTATTCATCATTCTATACCCACTGCCTGGCCCGTGACAGGCGTTAAATACACGGCTTCTTTGAGCTACAACATCACGGGACAATTGGTTACATATGGGAGAAGCTGTCCGATTCTGTGATGTTTTACCAGTAGAGTTTCATTTCCTCAACTTATAAAAAGATACTAAAAAGGACTTAAACTTTTATGAAAAATATTTCAGCATCTTCTAACTATATTTATCTCAGGTCCTTGAGACAGTGGTCTAGGTATGGCTAGATTATGTTGATTCTGGCTGATACACACACAGACATACATATTTACACATACACACTCATATACCCACACACACTTAAAGACACACTCACATACCCATCATATAGTCACACATGCACACACACACACACTCTCAAGCCAGAAGACATGCATAAAAAATAAAATATTGAGAACTCCTATAGGGCGGCAGGTGTGTGCTAATCATGGGAAGACTAATAATTTACCCTCCTCAATAAGAACTCTAGGTTTTAGACCAGGAAACATGCTTCCTACAAAATGCTGAGTGACAATCTGTACAAAGAGGTCAGCAGGCACATGAAATCCTGACTCCTGGGAGAAGCTGTCAGTATAGATTGTGGGAAGGCCAAAAGGCCCTGGTTCCTCCTTGGAAATATGCCATTTCTCCTGTGCATTATCTTCTGAGTGTGTTGGAACTACTTGCTATAGAAATTTGGGTATAGATAACCTAAGGACCCTGAAGAATGCCAACACTTATTCACAATTGTTTATTATATGTAACTAGTTATCTTTGGTTGATAAGTAAGTCCAAGAAAATGAGACAAATTTACTTTTTCTAAAAAAAAAATAAATCCAAACATAGTGAAAACAAAAATTTAGGAAATAAATACAAACTGCTTCTTTTCACTGGACTAATGCTATGTTATGTTGACAGTTTTAGTGTATCATTTGTGTAGTCTCATGTGATAATGCAAGATAACACTAGTTTGTTACCACCATTTTGCCCACAATCCTTTCCTCTATCAAAACAGAAGAAAATTCTACCCTAAGTGAATTATTCCTGAGGTGATTCATGAACCAGTGACACTTTGGTTCAGTGACAAGCAGCTGGTATGAAGTAAAGGGGGGGCTATGGGCTCTGGAGCCTTCTCTTGAGTCAGTGTATGGCACAGTTATTTATTAGCAATGTGACCTCAGGCAAGTTACTAAACCTCTCTGAGCCTTATTCTGCATTTGCCAGTGACATACCTCTTTGACAAAGAACCAGCAGGCCCACAGCTCACTCTGGCAGAACTATAAAGAGGAAACAAATTGGAGGACCCTGGGACACTCATGGGACAGAAGTTAATCCTTGCCACTGTTGCCAGCAAGCTTGAGTGGCAGCAAGCATCATTGTTCCCCCTCCACCTCCACTGAAGCCTAGGGTGCTACTTGAGACTGCCCACCTCCAACCCAGGAGCTCTTCTCATGGAGAAGCTTCTCATGGGTGGTGTTTCACGAAGAAGAGAACAGAGGTTTTAGGATGGGGAAAACAAAGAAGGTGACCGAAGTTGGGGAAAGGGTGCCAGAATCCAAGGCCAAGTTAGAAAACGGTGGGAATGTTATCTACAGGATCCCCTCCTTGCATGTGTCTCAGTCTTTAGGAATTTGTTCTTTTTAAAGCTCATCAAGTGAACCACAACTTTAATCTCTTTTCTCCTTTATTATAACCTTTAGAAAATTGTCCTGACAATTTAGGATGAAATATAGTTGCATATACTTAAACAGTCTGTGTGCTTGTCTTTGGGAGACTGAACAGAACAGCAGGAAGTTTGGTGCCTCCCCACTCTGTCTGGGTACCAGCAAAGGGGGACCTCAGCCTGCTGAGTACATGACAACATGAAGTCCAGGATGCTCTGGAACTTCTGCCTAGCCAGGAGAGGTCAAGGAGAAAGCCCAAGGACCAGAGAAGCCTTCTGAGGTGGACGAGCGAGAGAAACAGGAAGACCAAACCTCCTTATTAGCCCTGCACGTTAGGTAGCGTGGACCAAAGAAACAGAGCAAAGAGCCCATCAATTGGATGGTGTGGGGAGGGGAAAAGCACAGAGCATAAACAAAAGCAAAGACATAGCACCATAAACAGTGACGCAAAGAGAGGCGACAGCCTGAAACCGCAAAGGAGTCTTCATGTGTAAACAGTACCTAAGCCCAGTGCATTATCTACCAACTGTTTGAATCCAGCCAGTGCCTATGGAGGAGCAGAGGTGGTAACCTAGAACACTGGGGATCTGTCGCCATGCGATCTGTTTAATGCGGAATTCAGCACATCACATAGATTTACCTTTGATCCCCCAATTTCATTTTCTTTGATCTTTTCAGGAAGCATATTGTTCTTATTCTTCTAGGTAACTGACTTTGGAACATGTTTCCTAGCATGCTTGCTAGCATTTCTGAGCTCAGTAATTCTTTGAATGCAATTTCATTTCCAAATATAATGACCCGAAAGGCAAGAATGATGAGAATTTATAAATAGTAGAATTTATAATGATTTCTCTTCCTTCAAGTAAATTCTCCATAAACCTCAAACAAATAAGCGAGAAAAATCCTTAGCCCCCTCAGATCCTCCCCAGGTTGTCATGGAGTTGTGAGCTGTTGGCAATCAGGCCACACAAAATCGATCACTGTCACTATAATCATCATTATCACCATCATCACAGTAGAGACTCCTATAAAAACTTCAGCTGTTTGTGGAGACTTGAAACAAGTTTTCCTCATTTAAGAGGCTATAATTTTAATGATCACTACTCAGTATCTGGAATTTATTACAACTGATTAGGTATGATTTGTGCCATTCAAATAAGGACGTTTCATGGGAATTTTTCAATTTTCTTCCCCAATCATGGCTGAAGAAGTACAGTGGTTAAAGAATTCTATATTCTGGGCTTCCCTGGTGGCGCGGTGGTTGAGAGTCCGCCTGCCGATGCAGGGAACGCGGGTTCGTGCCCCGGTCTGGGAAGATCCCACATGCCGCGGAGCGGCTGGGTCCGTGAGCCATGGCCGCTGAGCCTGTGCGTCCGGAGCCTGTGCTCCGCAACGGGAGAGGCCACAACAGTGAGAGGCCCGCGTACCACAAAAAAAAAAAAAAAAAGAATTCTATATTCTAAGATTGGGATTGACATATACACACTACTATATATAAAATAGATAACTAATAAGGACCTGCTTTATAGCACAGGGAACTCTACTCAGTACTCTGCAATGACCTGTATGGGAAAAGAATCTAAAGATAAAAAAAAATGAGTGGATATATGTATATGTATAGCAGATTCACTTTGCTGTACACCTTAAACTAACACAACATTGTAAATCAACTATATTCCAATAAAAATTTTTTTAAAAAGGTAAACTGAGGCATATTAAAAAAATAATTATCAAGAAAAAGACAACAATTGAACAAAGGTGAGATAGGGCAATGGAAAAAATAATTTTGATGGATTAATTTGGAGAATTTGATAATAAAAACGTTTGTATACTGAAAAAAAAAATTCCAAGTTTTCCCTGCAGTGTTCCCATTGACTTAGGGACAGCCTGTATGAACTCCCTCCAGGGACTTCCCTGGTGCTCCAGTGGTTAAGACTCTTGCACTCCCAGCACAGGGGGCCCAGGTTTGATCCCTGGTTGGGGAACTAGATCCTGCATGCTGCAACTAAGGGTCTGCATGCTGCAACTAAGAGTCCGTGTGCCACAACTAAAGATCCTGCATGCCGCAACTAAGATCTGGCACAGCCAAAATAAAATAAAATAATAAATAAATATTAAAAAAAAAAACTCCCTCCAGTTTTCTCCATCCTGCTTCTCTTGCCTGCCAAATCATAAGCCAGCTTCTCTCCAGTTTCCATGTCATTCCCTGAAGCTATATTTTATGGCACATTTCAGATCTTTAGTCACAATTTAGTAAGCAAGTCTCAGGTCCTTTTTAAGACTGATTTTGCTCCCTACTTGTCTAGCATAATACTAGATAAGAGAAGAAATTAGGTCAAATTGAACCTGACAATGAATTGCCAGCGTTATTAGATGTAACATCTTACTATTTTTGCTTATAACAAAAGGACTACACAAGGGAAGAGATAGTATTCAAAACAAATACCTTTCTCATTTATATAAGATGTATTCATTAATTTTTTGAACATCATAATTTAAAGTGTTTTATTGAAATATGTTAATTACTTTTAACTGCTAGATTTAGATCATATATATTTGTAGTCTCATATACTATTTATTAAGACAGCTTTGTGCATTTGTTTCCTACCCAATAAAAAAATCAAAACTAAATTGAACAAAAATTGACTGATTCATCCTTATTAGAAAGTAGCTGCAAACTTAATGTGGAATTGAAAGCAGTGATGCAAATAAGACATGCTTCACTCAGGAACTTGAATTCTCTGTTACACTTACTGTTAGCAACAAAATGAAAATGTGCAACTTGGTGGCGGGGGGTGGGGGGGGGAATAGGAGATTTCCAAAGCTAATGTATACTCCAGGTTTCCCAGGCTTTTCCAGCCTAGGAAAACCCATGGGTCACACAGTCACTGGAGCCAAATGTCCCTTGACCTCAACATGGCCTCTACCTTTTCCTTCTCCAACTGTTCTGCCTGGACTTTAAAGCCCTCTGCTCACTCTGAAGCAAACCAAACTACCATTGTGTGGTGTCTTCCTCCACTCTTTTCTCTCTCTCTCTCTGTTCTGGGTCTAGGTGGTCTCACAGACTTCACTCAACTAGGTCAATATGCTGGCTTTTGATATGTCAGCTGTGTTCCCTGTTTTGCATTTTGTTTCTAGAGTGGAGGTCTGCAGAGTGAAGCTCTTGGGCAAGATGGTCCCAGCCTTTTTTTGCACAGGCCACAAGGTAAGAATTTTGTTTATACTTTTAAAGGGTTGGAGGAAGGAGAAGAAGAGGAGGAAGAGAAGGAGAAAGAGGAGAAAGTAACAATGGCTGCAGTGGCAGAGGCCACAGGTGGCTTGCAAAGCCTAAAACGCTTTTCAGGAAAATTCTGCGGACCCTTGGTCTAGAAAGAAGGTCAGCCTCACTCATGGCATATGATTTCTCTTTCAGATCATTTAGATCAAGGACGTAAGGAAACTTCATAAAGACAAATCTGGCCAAATCTGACCCTGATGCAAAGGAACCCTTGAATAAAGCCTTTTCTAAATATTTTTTTCTTGTGTGGCAAACACTGCTGGTTGACTCTCCAGCAGACATCGTCTCTCCATTTTGATAAAAAATCAGGGAGCCATGTGCTTCAGGGGACCTGGGCCCTCTACATCCTCAGGGACATAAGTTTGGATGAATCCAGGCAATGTCGTTCCATCCCCTTTGGCAGTGATTGGTTTGGGGTTTAGCACAATTTATATATCTGGCCACCAATAAAACATAAGGGTAAGCCAGCTGTGGGATGCATGAAAACAGTTTTTCTTTGAAAAGGGAAGCCAAGGGAGGAACATGTCTTCTTCCCCACCACCTTTGGACATTGCTGGGCAAAGACACGATGTTCAGAATTACTGTAGCCATCTTGTAACCCACAGGCTGAGGACCATAGGCAGAGTGGGAAATTGGTAAAAACAAAAAACAAAAACAAAAAAACCCAGAGACAAAACGACTCGCAAGCCATCTACCTGGGAATTTAGCATGTAAGGTAATGCAATTTCTATATTGTTGAACCCACTTTAGTTGTTTTTTCCCTGCCCCACCCCCTTCATTCTGGAAGCATCCCAATATTCCCTGTATAGGCAACAGCTTGTAGGAAAAACATCTAGCCTACTTTTATCATTACACATCAGAAGATTTTTAAAAAACTAAAATGCTGATATTGTCCTAATGAAATGGGGCAATCTATTTATTAATCCATCCCTTCAGCAGAGATACCACTTTTGAATCTGAGGTAACTACATCTCTGGGTGCAGTTTTTTTTATTGGAGTACAATTGCTTTTCAATGTTGTGTTAGTTTCTGCTGTACAATGAAGTGAACCAGCTATATGTATACCTATATCGCCTCCGTCTTGGACCTCACTCACACACCAGTATCCCACCCATCTAGGTCATCACAGGGCACCAAGCTGAGCTCCCTGTGCTATACAGCAGGTTCCCACTAGCTAGCTATTTTACACATGGTAGTGTATTTATGTCAAACCTAATCTCCAATTCTTCCCACCTTCCCCTTCCCCACCCTGTGTCCACATGTCCGTTCTCTACATCTATGTCTCTATTCCTGTCCTACAAATAGGTTCATCTGTACTATTTTTCTAGATTCCACATATATGTGTTAATATATGATATTTGCTTTTCTCTTACTTCACTCTGTATGACAGACTCTAGGTCCATCCACATCTCTACAAATGACCCAATTTTGTTCCTTTTTATGGCTGAGTAATATTCCATCGTATATATGTGCCACATCTTCTTTATCCATTCATCTGTCGATGGACACACTATTGTAAATAGAGCTGCAGTGAACATTGGGGTGCATGTGTCTTTTTGAATTATGGTTTTCTGAGGGTATATGCCCAGTAGCGGGATTGCTGGGTCATATGGTATTTCTACTTTTAGTTTTTTAAGGAACCTCCATACAGTTCTCCATAGTGGCTGTATCAATTTACATTCCCACAAACAGTGCAAGAGGGTTCCCTTTTCTCCACACCCTCTCCAGCATTTGTTGTTTGTAGATTTTCTGATGATGCCCATTCTAACTGGTGTGAGGTGATACCTCATTGTAGCTTTGATTTGCATTTCTCTAATAATTAGTGATGTTGAGCACTTTTCATGTGTCTCTTGGCCACCTGTATGTCTTCTTTGGTGAAATGTCTATTTAGTTCTTCTGCCCATTTTTTAATTGGGTTGTTTGTTTTTTTGATATTGAGCTCCATGTGCTGTTTGTATATTTTGGAGATGAATCTTTTGTCCTTTGCTTCACTTACAAATATTTTCTCCCATTCTGAGGATTGTCTTTTTGTCTTGTTAATGATTTCCTTTGCCGTGCAAAAGCTTTTAAGTTTCATTAGGTCCCATTTGTTTAGTTTTGTTTTTATTTTCATTACTCAAGGAGGTGGGTCAAAAAAGATCTTGCTGTGGTTTATGTCAAAGAGTGTTTTTCCTATGTTTTCCTTGAAGAGTTTTATACTGTCCAGTCTTACTTCTAGATCTTTAATCCATTTCGAGTTTATTTTATTTTATTTTATTTTATTATTTCTTGCAGTACACAGGCCTCTCACTGTTGTGGCCTCTCCCGTTGCAGAGCACAGGCTCTGGACACACAGGTTCTGGATGTGCAGGCTCAGCGGCCATGGCTCTTGGGCCCAGCTGTTCCACGGCATGTGGGATCTTCCTGGACCGGGGCACGAACCTGTGTCCCCTGCATCGGCAGGCGGATTCTCAACCACTGCACCACCAGGGAAGCCCTCGAGTTTATTTTTGTGTATGGTGTTAGGTAGTGTTCTAATTTCATTCTTTTACACGTAGCTGTCCAGTTTTCCCAGCACAACTTATTGAAGAGGCTGTCTTTGCTCCATTGTATTTTCTTGCCTCCTTTGTCATAAATTAGGTGACCATATGTGCATGGGTTTATCTCTGGGCTTTTTATCCTGTACCATTGATCTATATTTCTGTTTTTGTGCCAGGACCATACTGTCTTGATTACTGCAGCTTTGTAGTATAGTCTGAAGTCCAGGAGCCTGATTCCTCTAGCTCTGTTTTTCTTTCTCAAGATTGCTTTGGCTATTCAGGGTCTTTTGTGTTTCCATACAAATTGTAAAATATTTGTTCTAATCCTGTGAAGAATGCCCTTGGTTGTTTGATTGAGATAGCATTGAATCTGTAGATTGCTTTGGGAAGTATAGTCATTTTCACAATATTGATTCTTCCAATCCAAGAAAATGGAATATTTCTCCACCTGTTTATGTCATCTTTGATTTCTTTCATCAGTGTTTTATAGTTTTCTGAGTACAAGTCTTTTGCCTCCTTAAGTAGGTTTATTCCTGGGTACTTTATTCTTTTCGTTGCAGTGGTAAGTGGGATTGTTTCCTTAATTTCTCTTTCTGATTTTCTGTGTTAGTGTATAGGAATGCAAGAGATTTCTGTGCATTAATTTTGTATCCTGCTACTTTACCAAATTCATTGATTAACTCTAGTAGTTTTCTGGTGGCATCTTTAGGATTCTCTATGTATAGTATCATGTCATCTGCAAACAGTGACAGTTTTACTTCTTCTTATCCGATTTGTATTCCTTTTATTTCTTTTTCTTCTCTGATTGCTGAGGCTAGGACTTCTGAAACTATGTTGAATAAGAGTGGCAAGAGTGGACATCCTTGCCTTTTTCCTGATCTTAGTGGAAATGCTTTCAGTTTTTCACCATTGAGTATGGTGTTTGCTGTGGGTTTGTCATATATGGCCTTTATTATGTTTAGGTAGTTTCCCTTTGTGCCCATTTTCTGGAGAGTTTTTTATCATAAATGGGTGTTGTATTTTGTCAAAAGCTTTTTCTGCACCTGTTGAGATGATCATATGGTTCTTATTCCTTAATTTGTTAATATGGTGTATCACATTAATTGATTTGCATTTATTGACAAATCCTTGCATTCCTGGGATAAATCCCACTTGATCATGGTGTATGATCTTTTTAATGTGCTATTAGATTCTGTTTGCTATTATTTTGTTGAGGATTTTTGCCTCTATATTCATCAGTGATACTGGTCTGTAGTTTTCTTTTTTTGTGATATCTTTGTCTGGTTTTGGTATCAGGGTGATGGTGGCTTCGTGGAATGAATTTGGGAGTGTTCCATCCTCTGCAATTTTTTGGAAGAGTTTGAGAAGGATAGGTGTTAGCTCTTCTTGAAATGTTTGATAGAATTCTCCTGTGAAGCCATCTGGTCCTGGACTTTTGTTCGTTGGAAGATTTTTCATTACAGTTTCAATTTCACTACTTGTGATAGGTCTGTTTATATTTTCTAATTCTTCCTGGTTCAGTTTTGGAAAATTGTACCTTTCCAAGTATTTGTCCATTTGTTTATGGTTGTCCATTTTATTGGCATATAGTTGTTTGTAGTAGTCTCCTATAATCCTTTGTATTTCTGTGGTATCAGTTGTTATTTCTCCTTTTTCATTTCTAATTTTATTGATTTGCGTCCTCTCCCTTTTTTCCTTGATGAGTCTGCCTAAAGGTTTATCAATTTTATCTTCTTAAAGAACCAACTTTTAGTTTTATTGATCTTTGCTATTGTTTTCTTCATTTCTATTTCAGTTATTTCTGCTCTGATTTTATGATTTCTTTCCTTCTACTGACTTTGGGTTTTCTTTGTTCTTCTTTCTCTAGTTGCTTTAGGTGTAAGGTTTGATTATTTATTTGAGATTTTTCTTGTTTCTTGAGGTGAGATTGAATTGCTATAAACTTCCCTCTTAGAACTGTTTTTGTTGCATCCCATAGGTTTTGGGTTGTTGAGTTTTGGTTATCATTTGTCTCTAGGTATTTTTTTTTTCTTCTTTGATTTCTTCAATGATCTCTTGGTTATTTAGTAGCACATTCTTTAGCTTCCATGTGTTTGTGTTTTTTACAGTTTTTTTCCTGTAATTGATTTCTAATCTCACAGTGTTGTGGTCAGAAAAGATGCTTGATATGATTTCAATTTTCTTAAATTTTCCAAGGCTTGATTTTTGACCCACGATGTGATCTATCCTGGAGAATGTTCTGTGTGTACTTGAGAAGAAAGTGTATTCTACAACTTTTGGGTGGAAGGTCCTATAAATATCAATTAAATCTATCTGGTCTATTGTGTCACTTAAAGCTTGTGTTTCCTTATTTATTTTCTGTTTGGATGATTTGTCCATTGGTGTAAGTGGGGTGTTAAAGTCCCCTACTATGATTGTGTTACTGTCAATTTCATCTTTTATAGCTGTTAGCATTTGCCTTATGTTGGGTGCATAAATATTTATAATTATTATATCTTCTTCTTGGGTTGATCCCTTGGTCATTACGTAGTGTCCTACCTTATCTCTTGTAACAGTCTTTATTTTAAAGTCTATTTTATCTGAAATGAGTATTGCTACTCCAGCTTTCTTTTATTTCCATTTGCATGGAATATCTTTTTCCAACCCTTCACTTTCAGTCTGTATGTGTCCCTAAGTCTGAAGTGGGTCTCTTGTAGACAGCATATATATGGGTCTTGTTCTTGTATCCATTCAGCCAGTCTGTGTGTTTTGTTTGGAGCATTTAATCCATTTACATTCAAGGTTATTATCAATATGCATGTTCCTATTCCATTTTCTTAATTGTCTTGAGTTTGTTTTTGTGGGTGTTTTTTTTCTCTTTTGTTTCCCCCCTAGAGAAGTTTGTTTAGCATTTGTTGTAAAGCTGGTTTGGTGGTGCTGAATTCTCTTAGCTTTTGCTTATCTGTAAAGCTTTTAATTTCTCCATTGAATCTGAATGAGATCCTGGCTGGGTACAGTAATCTTGGTTGTCAGTTTTTCTCTTTCATCACTTTAAGTATATCCTGTCACTCCCTTCTGGCCTTTAGAATTTCTGCTGAAAAATCAGCTGGTAACCTTATGGGGATTCCTTTGTATGCTATTTTTTGATTTTCCCTTGCTGCTTTTAACATTTTTTCTTTGAATTTAATTTATGTTAGTTTGATTAATATGTGTCTTGGTGTGTTTCTCCTAGGTTTTATCCTGTTTGGGACTCTCTGTGCTTCCTGGACTTGGGTGACTAGTTCCTTTCCCATGTTAGGGAAGTTTTCCACTATAATTTCTTCAAATATTTTCTCAGACCCCTTCTGTTTCTCTTCTTCTTCTGGGACCCCTATAATTCAAATGTTGGTGCATTTAGTGTTGTCCCAGAGGTCTCTGAGATTGTCTTCTTTTCATTCTTTTTTCTTTATGCTGCTTCTTGGTAGTTATTTCCACCATTCTGTCTTCAAGCTCACTGATTCGTTCTTCTGCCTCAGTTATTCTGTTTTTGTTTCCTACTGTATTTTTCATTTCAGTTATTGTGTTGCTCATCTCTGTTTGTTCTTTAGTTCTTCTAGATCTTTGTTAAACGTTTCTTGTATTTTCACAATCCGTGCCTCCATTCTATTTCCAAGATTTTGCGTCATCTTGACTACCATTACTCTGAATTCTTTTTCAGGTAGGTTGCCTATTTCCTCTTCATTTATTTGGTCTTGTAGGTTTCATCTTGCTCCTTCATCTGTGACATATTTTTTTGTAATCTCACTTTTTTTTTTTTTTTTTTTTGATGGGTGGGATTTTGTTGCTGTCTTACTGGTTGTTTTGGCCTGAGGCTTCCAGCACTGGAGTTTGTAGGCTGTTGGGTAGAGCTGGGTCTTGGTGCCAACATGAGGATCTCTGGGAGACCTCATTCCAATGAATATTCCCTGGGATCTGAGGTTCTCTGTTAGTCCAGTGGCTCAGACTCAGAGCTCTGACAGTAGGAGCTCAGGCCTGACCGCCAGCTTGTGAACCAAGATCCCACAAGCCATGTGAGGCAGCAAGAAAAAAGAAAAGGAAAGAAAAGAAAAAGAGGAGCAGAACAATAACAAAGAGTAAAAAATAAAATAAGATAGAAAACTAACAGGTATGTCAGAAAAAATTAAAAAATAAAAATATAGATGAAACAACAACCAGAAGGTAAAAGAGAACCACAATGGCAAAAGAAAGGAGGAAAAAAAAAGCCAGAAAGGGGCTTGGCTGTGGGGAGCAGGGCTTAGGCAGGGGCAGGGTTTAGGCAGTGGGTGGGGCCTATGCTTAGGATTCACAGGGCAGAAAAAGGTCCTGGGGGGATGGGGGTGAGGCTTAGGCTCAACACAGTAGGAAGGGCCCAGGACTGCCTCTGGCCTTGGAGGGCAGAGGACCAGGTCCAGGACCCTAGGAGGCTCCCTGGGCCAGAGGGGGGTTGGGAAACACTAGGAGCACTCCCCCAATCCTCCAATCCTGATGGGTCCCTTCCTGCTGGCCTATCTTCTGCTCCCCCCACCATGACCCTAGGACCCACGTGGCCGGAGGGGGCCCTGGAAGGCAGGGGACCAGACCTGGAAGCCCAACAGACTTCGCAGGGCCCAAGTGGGCAAGAAAAATGTCCACCGCGCTTCCCCTGATCCTCCAGTCCCGGAGGGTCCCCCCCGACCATCTGCCCCTCCTCCTCTTCCCCCCTCCACCCTCCCTCCCATGCCCCTGGGACCCACGCAGCTGGAGCGAGCCCCGGAGAACCAAGGACCAGGCCTGGGAAACCAGCAGGCTTCCTGGGGCCCGACTGGGCAGGGGAAATGCTAGGCACACTCCCCCGATCCTCTGAGCCCCCAAGGATCTGAGGTTCCTCCAGGCGTGGGAACCCCCTGCCCTCTCCCAGCCACCCCTCAGGGGCACTTGTCCTGTCTGGTCTCCACTTCTCCTCCTCCTTCACTCACCCCAGCATCCTACCTGGTCGTTTGGGGGTTCCTCCCATCTCCTTAGGTGTTGAGGTCCCCCACCAGCATCTGGCAGGTGTCCTCATTGTGGGGAGACATGGATTCTGTGTGCTCCCACACTGCCATCTTGACTCCCTGGGTGCAGTTTTTATGACTAATTCTTGATTTAGAAGAACGGTCATCAAGAAAGACTGAATCTACTTAACTGTTAGTAAATAGATGGTTTTAGTTGCGTCCAGAAAGGAAATTAGATTTTGACGTCATTGATCACAGTCTCTAAATATTCTACTCAGTGGTATATGTATCCTTTCAGCCACAGATACTTTTGAAAAATACAATGGGCATATCATAATAAATGTCAAATGATTGAGTGAGATTAATTTTAAGTCAGAAGTGAAATTCCCAAAAGGGCAGAGCAAATCTTAAAACCCATGAAGTTCACTCCCCTGTCCCACCCCACTGCCTCTCGCACTTCCCTACCCATGTTGATATATTCTGCATTTCCCCCATCCAGCGTGCTGTTGGCCATGTGTGTTACCACACTTGGGAGAAGTTACAATAGTTTATTCTAAATGTTTTGGCTTTTACAGCCTAAATTGAGGCCTTTAGTGGCACTTGGAAATTATTTTTGTGGTTGACTTTTATAGATAACACATTTCCCACCCCTACCCCTTTCTGCTGGCTCCTTCAGAAATTTGGTTGAGGGAAACCACACAGAATTCTGAAATCTGTAGGCCAGGTGCCCACATTACAGTAACTAGGATCACCATACTGGTGGCTTTTGGCAGAACATCAAAGTCTGTTCTTTCTCCTATTATCATTCCTAACAGGAAATTTGACTCCAGTGAATATATATAATATTTTCAGTAGCTTTAACTCATAACCCATTAATTACTTTTGGTTTTATTTATTGTGCTTCTGGTATTTCTCTTAAATTTAAAACTCTCCAAGAGTCTTTTAATTTTAATATTCTACTATTATTTATGGGAAATTGTAGCAGGGATATCGGTAGTAGTAGGAAGGGAGAAACTGATGAAAGATTTTTGTCACTATTCTCTTCCTTGGATCGTTGAACCCACCACTTCCTTTACATCGAACATTGTCTTGATTTCAGCCCAGGGTATTTTCCTGCCTCTGTCTCAGCACACCAATAGGCAGGCTACTTCCTTCATTTTCTCACTTGCTCATTATTCCACAAATATTTATTCATAACGTCCTATTAGCCAGACATTTACAAAGCCCCTGGGAGGATTCAGTGATGAACAAGGCAGACCTAATCTCTGTCATCATGGAGCTCACTGGGGACAGATCCAAAACAAGAAAAGAAACTGCAGTGAGTCCCCTACATACGAAACTTCAAGTTGCAAACTTTCAAAGATGCGAATGTGCATGTTTGCCTGTCCAATCACATGTTAGCTCACGTGTCTGGCATACATTGTCATGTGCGTGCATCCTCTACAAGTGGTTGTGCTTTTGTGTACTTTACTGTACGGTACTGTATAGAGTACAGTGGTACAGTATCTTTATTTCAAACCCGGAATGTCTGGAAGCAAGTGTAAAAGCAGTGGTGATGTAGCTGGTACTGCTGTACTTTTCAAGGTACTGTACTGTAAGATTAAAAATGTTTTCTTTATTTTTTGTGTTTGTTTTTTATGTATTATTTGTGTGAAAAGTATTATAAACCTATTACAGTGCAGTACTATATAGCCGATCGTGTTAGTTGGGTACCTATGCTAACTTGGTTGGACTTTCGAACAAATTGGACTTACGAACATGCTCTCAGAATGGAACTAGTTCATATATAGGGGACTTACTGTACTACAAGTCATGGTAAGTGTCATAAAGGACATCAGCTGAGGAGCAGAGAGGAAAATTGGCTGGTGTTTCCTTCGGAAAGGTTGTTGGGGAAGGCGTCATTGAGGAGGTGGGCTGTGAAGGGATGAGGAACCAGCCATAGGAACACTGTAGTTAAGACTGTCCCTAAAAATCCTGACTCTGTTCTCTGGTTTTGCTGAAGTTCATATCAGTGTATATTATCTATACGGGTAGATTCTGTCTTACTGTCTGGCAGCTTTCAGCTGGAAGAGTCTTCATCATCCTCATGGTTCCCCTATGACAATCAACCAGAACCACAGGGAGAAAGTGTCTTCCCTTGAAACTCTGGGACAGGTACAATTGGCCTCAGACCTAAAATTCCTTGAAGTGATTTCTCTATTGGGACAGGATCTCCAAGAAACTCCAAGACTGAAGGATCCTTCCTGCCACACAGGAATATGGAAACAGAAATCTTCCAGGGCAATGCACACCTGAGCATGTTGATTGGTCCTCACTGCCCCTTCGCCCTACTTCCTTCACTCTTCATTCTATCCATTCATGCTGTAGAAGGAATTGCTTTCCTTAAAAGGAATTTTCTCAGTAAAACATCAGTGCAATCTGAACTGCATAATCTTACCATATTCTACTCTCTGCATCTAATTATACTGACTCAATACTTTTCACCTCCACGCCATATAAATACAGAACATCTTCCTTAATCATCTGTAATGGGTTGAATGATGAATCCCCAAATGATATGTACATGTCCTAACTCACAAAACCACTAAATGTGACATTAAAAGGAGTCTTTGCAGGTATCATGCAGTTAAGGATCCAGGATGAAATCATGCTGGATTAGGGTGGGCCTTAAATCCCACCCTAATGACAAGTCTCTATAGGAGAAGAGAAGGGGGAATAATCACAGACACACAAGGAAGAAGCCATATGATGACAGACAGTGATTGGAGTGATGCTGCCATAAACCAAGGAATGCCAGGTGCCTTTGGAAGCTGGAAGAGGCAAGGGAAGATTCTCCCCTAGAGCCTCTGGAGGGATTATGGCCCTGCCAACACCTCAATTCATATTTCTGGCCTCCAGAACTGTGAGAGAATCAATTTCTGTCATTTTAAGTTTGTGGTCATTTGTTACAGGGGCTGTAGGAAATGAATACACCATCTAAAGACTAGCTGATCCTTAAAGGTTAAAAAATTATAGTTTGCCTTTATTTTAGGGTATTTTAGTTTATTTTAATGAAGAAAGCAATTGACAAGGGGTGAAATAGCTTAACACGAGTACATTACACGTTGCACAAACTATCACCAGCAAGCTCCACCATGGCTCTACCTAAGACTGTGTTCTGAGACCTGGTCATTTCCTGTGCTCCACTCCGCAGAGGACAGCATAATATAATGGAAGGACAGCTGAACTGGGAATCAGAAGCTGTGGTTATTGTTGTCTCTGATTGTAGACTCTGGGTCTTGAGTTTCTACCTTGCCTCTGTGAACTCCATGGTGGTACCATCTTGAAATGGTAAAAATGAAATAAAATAATAGCTGTAAAAATGAGCTGCAGGTAATAATCCTCCATAAAAAAAAAAAAGCTCACATAATTAGAGAAGAAAGGAAAAGATAGAAGATTTGTAGGAATTCCTGTCCCGTAGACATCATTGCACCCGAATAAGGAATAAGAACCCTCATTCCAAATGGGGCTGGGTGCCCTCAGCATAGCCCACAATTTCCAATGCTGCCAAGTCACACTGATGAGTTTCCAAGAGTCACAGGTCCGCCACTATTCCTTCTTCCTCACAGAAAACTGATGTGAAAAGTATGTCATGCTAGGCACCTTTGGGGGGATTTAATATTCAGAGAGGTGATAGCCTCCTCGCAAGCACCAAACTCAGAATTAAACACCATTCCTGGACATCAGCTCCATAAACTGGTATTTTCTGGGAGTCTTTGGAAGACCTCTGAACACCCTGGTACCACTCAGTCCTACCTTATGGGCCAAGCCCATGGATGTTTCAAAAGAAACCCAGAGCAGCTGAGGGGGCAGTTTTGAGGAAGGTTTCAGAGGCCCCCTACCAAAGCGAAATCAGCTGAGTAAACTTCATGAGCAGACCCACAGCTCAGTTAGTTAGCCCCACTAAGACATCAGCCCTGACAAGAGAGGGCCCCAGTTCCATCGCAGTGGGGTAAACCCAGAGATTGTTCAACAGACTTAATGGAAGATGCTACAGTCTTCTTGTGCCTGCAGGCCCAGAACAGACAGAAAAGGAGTTAGGAAGGGAACACTAAAGAAAGGAGAACATAGACTTGAGATGAACCCAAGTTTCCAAATAAATGCTTTAACATGAGCCCAAAATGTGTTAGGGAGGAGTTGATTCCCCATCTTCTTCTTGCCTGCTCTCAAAATTAAATTATATTTTAGATGAAAATATCTTCTTGACATTCATGATTTATGTGATCTAGCTGTATGACTTAATTATGGCCAACTATGGTGAAGTGGAGAGAATACTGCACTTACATAAGGCCGGCCCTAAACAGGGTCACCAGAACGAGCTGATTAAGAGGCACATTGTCGGGGCTTCCCTGGTGGCGCAGTGGTTGA
>NW_006790911.1:242383-289998 GCF_000442215.2 Lipotes vexillifer | reverse complement strand
AGCGGCTGGGCCCGTGAGCCATGGCCGCTGAGCCTGCGCGTCCGGAGCCTGTGCTCCGCAACGCGAGAGGCCACAGCGGTGAGAGGCCCGCGTACTGGAAAAAAAAACAAAGAGGAGAGTTGGCAAGACTCCAAAAAAGGATTCTTACTGTAGAGGCTAATATGAAAAATTTACGTTGTAAAAGAAGTGGGAAAGAATAAAATCAAAATAGCATTATATGTCGGCAAAAAGGATCCTTTTTAGGCTAATATAGAAAATGTACATTGTAAAAGAGATGGGACAGAATAAAATCAAAATAGCATTATATGTCGGCCGTTTTGAGTAAAAACCAGAGAAAAAAGATCAAAGGCTAAATCCATCTCTATGAACGCTTGGTTTGTGACTTTTTATCATTACACAGAAGCCTTGATGGCTTTTGCTCTTAATCTTAACATGGATCATTTTAGCTATATTTTCATTTTTGCCTTTTGCACATTTGTAAAGCTCACCCACAGAGGCACATTGTCCAAGAGCCCTGAGATCATGAGGGAAGTGGTCAGTGTCCTTAGCAGCAGAACAAGCCAAGGAGGACTCCCTTTCCTTTCCAGAACACTGTGAGCTACTTGTGTTCCCTAAAGACGCTACAGTGAAAAAAAGAGATGGAAAGAAGGAAAGAAGGAAAGGAAAGGAAGGAAAGAGGGAAAGGAAAGGAAAGGAAGGAAAGAAGGAAAGGAAAGGGAGGAAAGGAAAGGAAGGAAAGAAACAATGAAGATAGAATCAGGGGCGGGGGGGGGGGACTAGATGAACATGAGCAAAGCAAACCTGCCACTCTCAGGCTTCTTCTAGAGAAACCCTCCTGCTTAAGGAGAAATTTCAGGGCCCCAGGTGGGTACAGTCTAGCAACTCCCTCCCATCACCTGCTTCCCCCTTCTGTGGTCATTTTCACAAGTCAGCAGGGGGTACAGGGGGGAGGGAAATCCAGCACATAGTCAAAATAACCAAGTGCTCTGTGCCAAAAGGAAATGTGGGCTAAGAACTATAATGAAAGGGTAAGCAAAGAGACACTGCTTCCCAGCAGCAAGATGTGTCTGCGAACAGCAGCCCTGCTGGCCCCGGCACAGGCCAGAGCCTTAATCTGTAAATCACTGTGAAGCCCAAAACATCAAAAAAAAAACCAAATTAAAAAAAGCGACCACCCCTGGAGTAAAGGCATAAGGCCGCAGAATAACCCCCTGCTCTAACCTCCTGTGCATAACCCATGTGAAAATGCAATAGAGCCCCAGCATCTGAGAGAGGGAAGGGTGGCTTGCCAGAAGCTAATTACATTTCATCAAGATGGCAAAAAATGATGAGCACGTGTCCCATAATCCCAAATGAGAAACACACACATCTGCACACACGGACACACACACACCACTCCTAAGAAGGCTTGACTACACATTCTCTCCTCTCCCTTTATAAGCCTACCCTAAAATTTCTGGCACGGGCCTGAAAGTCATTAGTAATTTAGCTGAAACATAAAATTTTACTGTGGCGCATTGGTAGCTATTATGAGGTATAAATCTGTGTGGCTCTGGCAGGTTGAATTCCCTCCTACTCTCCTTCCACATACTACAAAAAGCAACTAACTGTGCTGGGGGTAGGACACTTACATTTTGGAATTAAATTAGAGACATGAGAATACTAAAATACCCTTTCTTTTCTAGATCCATGCTAACCATTTTGAACTGCTTTCATGGGCCACGTCCCACTAGAGAAAATGTGATCTTCAGGAAATTTGGGTTCAGACAACTGCCTTGCAAAAGCTGCAGTGGACAAAGTTATCAGGGCCACCAAAATTTGTGTTCGCTTGGCTCACGTGTATCACATCTACCCAGGCTCAGCCTGGTCAGAAGTCATTAGACAGCACAAGTATCCTACTCCTTAATTCCAATAGTTTCACTATAAAACTAAGCAAAGAGAAAGACTACGTCTAGGGTGGTTTTGTTTTGTTCGCAGGAGAATTTTCTTATATTCTTGCAGTTGGTTTCAAGATTTTCTTCAAAACCCTTCTTGGCACCTTTAGGTCTTGGGTGCAAACATACTATGTTTTTGAACATTGTACCATTATCACATGAGATCTGAACATATATTATTGGAATGACTTAGTCGAAGGCATATGGGATTGGAACTGATGCCTAAGTTCTGTGCCCTTAGCAAGGGGGTAGCAAATACAAAAGCTTATTCCATCACCGGCCATTCTTGTGCCCATAGCAAATATTATTAACGCGTTACAGAAGTCATACAAGCTTCATGCGAATCTTGACCCAGTAGCCCTTTCTGAGTGACTCAAAACACAAGCTGAGCCTTCTTCTCAGCACCAGTCTGCAGGTTACCATGACGGATTTCTCAAAGCTAACGCGTGACACAACAAAACTCACTGGCTTTATCGGGCCTAAAATGTGAGCGTGATGAGAGCAGAAACCACAATTATTCATTTTGTGTCTCTGGCACCAATCTTGGTATCTGGCGCTTAGCTGGCCTCAGAAAACACTTATTGAATGCTACTGAACTTTCTGACCCTGCCATTAATTCTAAGAGTTTCCTAAACTACATAACTTCTTTCCCTTACTTTATTTTCCTAGAAGATTGTATTATGTCAAGTACCAGTTACTTTATTATAGTTAGCAAAAAACATTAAATGAAATGTCACCAACACCATTAAATGTTTTTTAGAAATAATAGTATGTCCAGTACAACTTAAAGCAAAATAAGTAGGCATGTTCTCTATTCCCTTGTTGCTTAGAGTCTGGAATGGAGTAGCCTAAAATGCAAATGAATATGGTTTATGGGGTTTCCTGTAGTTATGGTCCCTTCCAGAGGGAAGGCCCAGTCATCTTTATCAATTTTGTCTAATTCCATGGTATCATGGCAATTTTTCTTATCTGTTTAAGGGAGTGGAACACTTTTACACTGCGTTAAGAATGTTATTGGGGATGTTGGTCAGTATACATCTTTGCTAGTGTTAATACTTTCAGTAAAAAGTAGAGAAACTAGTCTCAACGTGTTTAAACTACAAGGGAGGATTTACAGACTCATGTAATTAAAAATACCAGAGGGAGGGTAAGTTACAGGCAAACCTTGATTGAGCTACTCAATTATGTATTCAAGATCTTTTTCTTTCTATTTTTCTGCATAGGATTCATCTTAAGGCTGGCTTACCTCATGGTCCCAAAATAGCTGCAACTGCACCGAGAGTAACACACTCCCTTGTTAATTTCTTCAACAACAGCATCAATGTCCCAACATTTTTAGGAAAACAAAAGATATTTAATCTGTTTGCATGTCTTAAATTAGAAGGCTTAAGATATACGCCCAAACCTTAACTAATTATTATAATCTATGAATAAAATACACTGATTAGATTGGCCTAAGTCATGTGCTCCACCTTCGACCCAGAGGTATAATCATTTTTCTCAGAATCACATAGATATTGGATGCTGTTATGAAAAAGCATGAAGAGAATGATGTAAAAACAGTCAGCCAACAAATATCTACCATAAAAACAACTCTTTCTGATGAACTGAGGCAGAAACTCCAGTGTGATCTAATAGCCAAGAATAGCTGTCAATACCCTGAGCATGTGCTACGTTTTATCCTACAGATAAAATGCAGGCCCCTGTTCAAAGGAGGCAGAGGGTCCATCCTTGCTCTCAATGAGTAGTGTGAGGGCAGCAGGTGGACCAGTGGGCAAAGAACATTTGGGAACATTAGGAATGTTTAGAGGAGGAATTGTTATCAAATTAACTGTACTAACAGCTCTGGGCAAAACACCTATAGAGTATTCTGAGATAGTCATAAGGTACTTCAGTGTCAACAGTATGAAATTTCTATGTAAAATGGACTCCATTTGTTCCATAGTGACTTAAATGAAAAATGTGCCGTCATTCTGAAATGTAATGCCTTCCTCAGAGTTCCAGTATCAACCCTTAAAGCAGTCTTCTTAAGGCAGTTGATAATGTTTTTGAGTAGAGAGAATAGGGGAGAAAAAAATACAGAAGACAAGCATCAATTATATTTTTCAAGAAAGGGAATTAAGTCTATTTGAAGTTAGAGAAATGACCCCAAAAAATAAAATTAAAGTTCTTTAAGGTGAAAAGAAAAAGATATAGAGTAAAAATGACAACCAAGCTGAAACAACATGTCTTGGAAAATAAAGGCTTATGATCAAAAGTTAATTGTGTATTGCAGAGAAATAAATTGAATTGTAGACTATCAGAGAGAATAAGGAGAAAAGGTCATTACAGAAGTAAAAGGAGGTTTTTAAACATTAGTGGTCTAATAAAGCTATTTAGATTCTCTTTAATGCATAAAATTTCTCTCTCTGTCAACTGAAATGAACCTGACTTATTTCACTGTCTGACTAGCCTCTTCCTGTTATCTTAGATTTGTTGTCTTTTGGGCCTGGACGGTTGAATGCTCAATCTTATTCCTGAAGAATTGGCATGTCTGCTTTGCAGAGTGCACAGCAACAACTTAACTGGGGGGCAGCAAGAGGCGGGAGGGCCTACTGCAAGCTAAAACCTAAAATAAACAGAACAGAGGCACTAGTGGATACTTAAAAAAGGAATTTATGGCCCATTTCCTCATTTCCCCTAGGATTTTGCTTGTGAAAATAAATTTGATATTTTCAGCATTAAAAAAAATATATTTTTCAAAAAGAAAACAGGCCAAAGTTTCACATGTCTAATCTACCATTCCAGCAAGACACCCAAAGTGTAATTGCATCAGTGGGACCCTCCAGAGGGGCACTGGCTCTGAAATCACCGTCTGTAGAGCCACCCACCCCTGAATATATGGTGAAGGTGACCTGGACAAGGCCAGGCCTGCTTGCTGGTGTCAAATGACTTATTCCAGCACACCTTATCCATGGTGAAGTGGAGAGCTGCCGAGAGGGCGATTTACATTAGGCTAATAGTTTTTCCCTGATTGTGAGAAGTTTATTTCTCCACAACATTTTTTCCTCCTAGGGAATACAAATGGTGACTCCCAACAAGATAAATCATGGTGTCACAAAATATATCCCATTTACTTAATGGCTTTCTAGTCTAGCAATGTTGCAGACTCTGAAATTCTGTATAAGTCATAGACAGTATCTCTAACATGCCTTAAAAGCCCACTCAACTCCCGCCAGCTGTTGAGGACAGGAAGTAAAGAGAATGAGACTTTTTCCTGCTTAATCCTCCTAAGAGGAGTTGAGAAAGCCAGCAGAGCCATTTTGGAATTTTGCTGGGAAACAAGGATTAGCATCTCTAAGAGACACTGCCAGATTGTTTGATTACTGTTGCCGGGTTATTTTAAATGGGATCCAAATAACACGAGCTTGAGGTTAGACGGTGCACCTCAAAACTTGTGTCTGAGAAGCTATCCAAAGCTGGTTGACCATCCACTTCTCTAATATCCATTCCTAAAGCCATTGCACAAGGAATTTGAGAATAAGAATGCCATTAACACATTAAAGGCAGTTATTTCATTATTTCAGTCTTTTAACCTTTAAAACCAGATTCCCTAATTTTCTGGGACTCATTTACTACAACAGCAAAAAGATTAAACTAGAAAATGTGAAATCACTCCGAGGATGGAGCAGTCCTCCGTCGGGGAAGATACTTGTCAAAGTTACAAACTTTCTCAAGGACAATAAGCAAACTCCCTGAGGACAGAGAAATCCAGCTATTCAACTTCCTGTTTCTTGTGTCGACTAAATAAAAATGGACAATGTGAGAGTTGTGAGTTAACTTTTATTTGGGGCAAAATGAGGGCTGTAGCCCTGGAGACAGCATCTCAGATAGCTCCGAGGTACTGGTTCCAAAGAGGTAGGAAGGAAGGTCAGTATTACATATGATTTTAGTGAAGGAGGGACATGCATCAAGCACACATTTTGGCAGAGGTTTGCCGCTAGTCACAAGGAGCAGATGTCACCATTAATGATTTTGGTGCTTTTCTAGAAATGACAAGATTCAAGAATTGGGTTCATAAAATATTTTCTATCTGAAGGCCTCTTCTGCCAGTTTTTCCCAGAGCACTGAGTGCTTCATTCCTTTCAGGGTGTGTTGAAGGTCAGCGACTGCAGTGGCTATTGACCTCATCCTTGTAGAGGCAGATGGCAAGTGACAATGTTTAGTTGGCACCTGTATCTAATAGTATGTGACACATAGTAGATGTTCAAGAAATGCTGGATGAAAAAATGAATGCATTCATGGCATTTCTTCCAAAAGGTCCCTCCTTTAAAACATTTCATTTGTCTATTGGAAGTTAAGTATGCATCGTGAATATTTCACCTTTAATCCATGTTAGTAAAGTCAGGAGTTCTTTCGTACCTGCCATTCATTCATTTATTAATTAATTCAGTGGAAACTTATTAAACAATATTATGCACCATGGTCTAAATTAAGTACTATAAAATACTCTCCCATATTTAAAAATACCATATATAGTATACATTGATTTTATTTGCTTTGACTATTAATTCATCCCAGAAGTTTTAGTCGGTATAAAGTCAACAGAATCATTAAATGAATAATATTAGTCTTTAAAAGTTAAAGAAAAAAACAGCAACTCTCTTTCTATATATACTGGCTCTCCACTCATCTGCTGCATTTTGTTTTCAAGTATTTTTTGAACCCATCCGTTATCAACAAGCGCTATAATTCATCTACTTTTATTAAGAGCCCCTGAAACTTTCCTACTGAAGAATGGAAACTAATTAGAAAATCTTCTTAACTTACAGTATAACCCAATCCTTGAAGTGGATTTTTAGAAAATTTACTTTAGGTTTAATTCCTAATGCTTTGGAGAACCACCATACTTATCAACAGCACTGGAATTGCAAATTGGATTTGCATAATATAACAGTGCTGTAAAAATACACCAGTGCATTTAAAACACAAAAGATTCACACTCCTACCTCAGATCTCAAAACAGCCCTCCTATTTTACTCCATCATAATTGACCCTTTAGAAGCAAAAGTTTGCTTCCTTGCAGTTTTCTCCCATTCCCCTTTCACTTTGCATTTTTCTATATAAACCTGAGGGATTCAGGAAAAAGAATTATGGGTATTAAATGATGGACTTTATGAACAGAGAGCCCACTAAAGATTTCAAACCTGTGTTAAAATGTCTTTTTCTCTACTTTTTTTTTTTCCTTAAAGTACTTAGATAATTGCATCAGCCCTTCCTTTTGCTTGTGTTGACAGCCTAAAAGTGCGATGTGCTCGTCCCAGGCTGCAATTATCTGGAACTTTCTCGAACCATCTTGCTACAGTAAAAATGGGTGGTCTTCCCTTTGGATCAGGAACTCTGGTAGTTAATCCACCACCCGAACCATCCGGTGCAGCCGTACCAATTGCTTCACAAGCTTTCCAAGAAATCTAACAAACCGAACAGAGCTCATGCCCAATTAGTTCCTACTCTCTCTTCATCAGCAATATTCCAGAAGATATTTTCCACTATGAAATAGGTATCTTGGAAAGTTCTACCAGCTTGTTTGCACAGGATTGACATTTACATAATCATGAACAACACTTTATGTGGTACTTTGGATTTCTTTCGAGAACTTTTATCCAAGTGCTGACCTGGCTTAACCCTACTTAACTTGTAAAAAATGAAGAATGTAGATGGCCACGGGCCACTGATGGATTAGACTTTGCCTCGGTTGTGTTTTCTCAGAGCCTTTGAACTGTGGCTTGAGTACAGTCTTCCTTAATATTCCCTCTTATGGATCTTGTTTTGTTACAGTAGCTGATCTTCTGGGGTTAGGAGAATGGAGAATGTGTTGGGCTTATTTTGCTTATAAGTGGTATACGTTTGCAAGGAGGAGTTTCCTTCCTAATGTTCTGGGGACCTACTCATCTGCAACTATATAAAGTATCTGGAGCCCTATTTTTAATTTTAAAACCGAGTACTGCTGAAGGGTGGAGAAATAGGCCTTCTCAAACATTGCTTCCTGGTGGGAACTATAAAAGTATACATGCTCTTTGACCTAGCAGTTCCAATTCTAGAAATTAATCCTAAGGAAATAATAAGGATGAGGGCAAAAATTTAATAATTAGCATAGTCACTGCAGCATTTTTTATGGTATAGCAAACTTGAAAACACACAAGGGTAAAACAAAATATATCTGTATGCCTATAGAATGAAAAAGTAGGTGCCATGGAACTGCATATATTGTAAATGTGTCTGTAATATTGACTTTGACAGACTATCCCAATGTGTTGGTGAATTAAAAAAAAAAAAATAGGGCTTCCCTGGTGGCGCAGTGGTTGAGAGTCTGCCTGCCGATGCAGGGTCACGGGGTCATGCCCCGGTCCGGGAAGATCCCACATGCCGCGGAGCAGCTGGGCCCGTGAGCCATGGCCACTGAGCCTGCGCATCCGGAGCCTGTGCTGCACAGTGGGAGAGGTCACAACAGTGAGAGGCCCGCGTACCACACACACACACACACACACACACACAAAATAGTCCCATTCTATACCAAACGATCTCATTTTTGTAAAAAAAAATTTTTTTAAGTAGGCAGGTTTAAAGTAAAACCGGCCTAAATGTGTACATTGCACAATCAAAGCAGGAAGATGCTCCCTAAAATATGAACAGTTATGTGGCAGGATTATGGATGATATTTATTTTCTTTCTTTGTTTTCTTACTTATATTTTCTAACTTTGTTTTTTTTACCATAACAACATATACTTGCATAGTAATAAAATTTTATTTTAAGTTTGGGTTTTTTTAAGGGAGGGAGTTGCTTTATTTTGCTTCTCAGGTAAATGAAGTCAAATGAAGCTTGAAAGTCAGTGGACTGGTAGAGCTCGCCTGCATGTGTAGGAGAGACTGGTCATAGAAGGAATTTTGGACTTGGCTTCAGGCCTGAAATCCAGGCTCAGCTCTGTCCACCCAGTCTCAGTGCAAATCAGCAAATCCTTTTACTTTTCTGAGTGTCGGTTTCACCACCTTTAGCTGAGGACAGCACTGTTCCTCTATAGGATAACATAATCTCCCAGGATTATGGGCATCAGGTAAGATAATACAAGTGAAAAGACTTGGAAAAGTTAAGCCCGTCCAGTGAATAGAAGAACCAGGAATCAGCAGACAATACAAACAGCAAATCACAGGCTGGTCCAACTAGCTGAGGCACCTTCCTACTCATATCCATCCAGACCTGCTCCAGCCTCCCTATGGTCCTAATAAGGAATCCTGCCCACCAGTTTCAGCATGCAGCCTGCTTCTCCGCTTCTGTTCCTGAATTCAGCACTAGCAGATGTGTGCAGAGCCAAAAAGCCAGCTCTGTGTTTTCCTACATTCATTTCCAGTAACCCAGTTTGCCTGCTGCTAACTACACACCTGCAGGGTGTATTGCCTCAGACAATTCCACTGCACTTTGAAGCCCTTATTTGTTGATGTTAAATATGCCATGGTAGACACAGTATGCTCTGTTTTTGTTTTTCCACACGAATATCACAATAGCCACACGACGGAGAGGTCTTACTTCACAAATCCACAATACTCTGAGTTGTCACTCTGGAAAATACCCCTTCCACAGCCTCAACTTGGGACAGTTCCTTTATCTTTGGATTTCCCCCTGCTTATCTAGCTCCTGTCCCCAGACTGATAAAAAATGAAAGTCTAAGACAGAGTTTGTTATGTCTGAAGATTTACTTGCCCAAACTGTAGGGGCCCACACTATTAGTTTTTGAGTCTCGTTTCTTGGCTTTCAAGCCTGCAGAAAAGCACTTGGACTTAACGTGAAGGAAACAAGTTTTCTCAGGTAGCCGGGAAGGAGGATGCTGTTGTCTGATGGCCCCAAAATAGTCTTTTATTACCACTAGAAAATGACAAACCAAGTTACCAAGTGGAATATCTGCCTTGTTGGAACCTTCCAGGTTCCCTGCCGTCTGAGCTAAGAATGATAAGGACAATGTCTAATAATCCTTACTTTACATTGGATATTTTCAAAAATATGAAAAGCACTTTTATAAAGTGCTTGGGACCCATGCAGGGACGGCCAGGTCAATAAAACGGCTTTTTGCTCATGCCAAATGCCAGGCATTTATTTACCAGGTTAGGTAAGAATTTGGGATCTTGCGAGCAAGAAGAAGAAATGTGGTTTTAGGACAATAAATATACAGTGTGTGTCCTCAAGCCTCCTGCTGACCATCTCAGGAGGAGTTTGGCTGCTATGAATTCTGATAACCAGGGAGCGCTTTGTTCCTGGCCATGCCTCCCGGTGCCCCACTGCACAAGATTTTAAATCATTTCAGCTGTGGCAAATGATGGCCCAAGGAACAGCTTCAGCCCAGAAGAGACAAAGGGACAGTGTTGGAGAAAGAAAAGCAGTGGTATTCTTGCTGCATTTTAAAATTAATAGAGTCGGTTATAGTTTCTAAGTACACTTGGAATTCCAGCTGCCAGAGAATGGGTTTGAACACTGAAAGCCCTCTTTAATCCGTCGTGGAGCCCGGACAGGTAGTGGTGTTCTCCAGCACAGGTAGTGGCACTGTGAAGCCAGCAGAGAGAGCCTGCCGGGAAGCCTCGACACTGTCCTCAGGGGATGGCCTCCACGCAACGGGCAGGCTTTGATCTCTGCTGAGACTGCTCCGGGGATGCCAACGGTGAGGTGGGTGTCCGCGAGTTCATTTTACGGAGACCATCAAAGCCGCTTTCAGATGGTAAAGACGAACAACCTGGCCTCTATTTGAACAGCTAGCAGCTCTTCAGACTGTCTAATTCTCAGAGCCGATTATACAGAAAGAGAGCTAAGAAATAGAGAGTAGGTTGAGTACTGGATAGAAGCAGAAGGGAGAATAAGGCAGCCGAACTGTGGGTGCTTCTGTGCCACTGGTTGGCATCATCTAAACATCAGTTTCCCTACCTTGAAATAAACCATTGCTAAGTGTTACGCCATTGCAGAGCACAATTCAACAGAGCCATGATTTGGCCAATGATGCATATTAAACTTTAAAAGAATCACCAAAATATCAAGCAGTGATTTGTCAGAACACAGCGAGAAAGGACAACCTTGGAGAAGAATTTAAAGAACATAACAGAAAAGAATCTACAAAAGAGTGGATATATGTGTATGTATAACTGATTCACGTTGCTGTATTCCTGAAACTAACACAACATTGTAAATCAACTAGACTCCGATAAAAATTAAAAAAAAAATAAAGAACATAACACAAGTAAACGAGTTTTGAAACCGAATTTAAATCCACTGGAAAGGAACTTAAGAAAAGCTAATTTAGCAAATCGCCATAGTCCTTTATCATCTTGCTCTTCTTACTTAAGAAATCAAGGATGTATTTTTGCAACACTGTGTTTTATTAGTGACACAGAAAATTGGAAAATAACTGAAATCATTTCTCTATGTCCCTTCCACCCCCTCCTCACCCCAATTTTTTTCTGTATGAAAATCATAATGTCTTTCATTGAGACATTAAAACAATCAAGACTAATGAGATGGGAATTGCTGAAAAGACTGATTCTATAGTGGAACAATAATTATCTTTGGAGAACATGATATATTCTCTCTGGGTTGAGGGGTAATGTCTAAAGACTAAACATTGCTTAAGTGTCACTAGCCAGTAGTTAGTCGTTAAGTAGAAGATAAAATACATCATCCAACAACACAAAAGAATAAAATAAACTACACTGGCACTTCGCATAAGAAGAAATATAATCAATAAACATAAAAAATGCTCACCAATGGCCAGGAGAACACAAATTAAAACAATAAGATTGCATTTTTCTCCCAGTAAATTCACAAAAAATTCAAAAGAGCCATGGCATCTAGTGTTGGCAGGGATGCAAGAAACAGGCACTTAAATATTACTGGTGGGAGTGTGAATTAGAATCACCTTTTTGCGGAGGGGTGGGGAGGAAAAGGAAAAAATTGTAGTGGCTATAAAACATTTTCAATGCACAAATCCTATAGAATATATAAAAGGCTCAGTAACCAAACTCAAATATTTTGCTGAATCACAGAAACTCAATTCCAACCAAGTCAGGGTTCCCCTCTTTCCCCTCGAGCATTTCTAAGTCTTGACATCATGTCAAGATGTGGGGAAGGAGGCAGAGAGGGACACAACCCTTGAAGTCATCATTTCCACACCGTCATCCTCCAAGGAAGTCATCATTTCCACGCTGGCATCCTCCCAGGAAGTCATCATTTCCACACCGGCATCCTCCAAGAAAGTCATCATTTCCACGCTGGCATCCTCCAAGGAAGTCATCATTTCCACTCCGCATCCTCCCAGGAAGTCATCATTTCCACTCCGCATCCTCCAAGGAAGTCATCATTTCCACACTGCATCTTCCAAGGAAGTCAACATTTCCACACTGGCATCCTCCAAGGAAGTCATCATTTCCACTCCGCATCCGTCCAGGAAGTCATCATTTCCACACCGTATCCTCCAAGGAAGTCATCATTTCCACACTGGCATCCTCCAAGGAAGTCATTGGCTCATCCGGTCCTCAGCTGTTATCCCAGAAGGTCACTGAGGAGATGTCCCTTGTTCCCGGTGGCAAGGTCCCTAGATGTCCGGCAACTTTCTCTGCTCCTTCCCTGCTCAGCTGGAGCCATGGAATCATTTGCTTCGGTGCCACGCACAGCACTTTTTCTCTGGGCCCCTGCTGCCTCCATCCCCTGAGGCTGGCTTCCTCTCGGAGATTATAACCTGGGAAACTTAGGTCCCGGCCTGCCGCTGGGACCTACAAATGCCTCTGCTGTCCTCACTTCCCCCCCATCCCCCACCTCCACCAGGCCAGAGAAATTTTCTCTAACCTAAAACAGAAGTTCTGCGGTCTTTTATGATGTGTCTCCCCCACATTCTTTGACAGTTTTCTTCATTCCCCTAAGGATTTGGGCTTTCGGAAACCAAAGTCCTTGAAGAATTTTGTCCCCCCTCTGATTTCAGAATTGGAACATCCCTCCTCAGTGACAATGAACATCGAAGGCCCTAGCTGCTTGAATACGGCAGAAGCAGGAGGGAGAGAGAGAAAACATTGCTAATATTTCCAAAACGTCGAATTTATGAGCTAACAATCCACTACTCTCTTATAGAAATAAAATCCTACAAATATGTAAAAAGATGTAGAGAGGATTACCATAACATTGATTGTAATAGAGAAAAATTAGAGATAATTTAAATTTCCACCAAGATACCGGATTGTTAAATAAATCATAGGAAACTGATAAAATGGGGGAAAAAACCCAATAATACCGATAAAATTCTAGGTAAACATTAAAAAGAATATGTACATCTTTACGTGCTGACTTGGAAAGATCCTATGAATATTGTGAAGTGAAAAGGGCAAAATTCGGAATGATATGTAAGATATCTCATTTGTTTAAAAAAAAACACCCTATTTCTGTGTATGTGTACATGTGTTAATATGAGCACATAAAGAGATTGCTAATGTGAGTGGTAATAATTTCTATGTAATGAAATTAGAATGAGGAAAGACTCTTCCTTTTTTTCACTTTAAAATCTTTTTAAACATTTTATTTGATTTAGCAGGCACCTACTACCTTTAAAGATTTTTTATTTAAGTTAAAAAACTGCATGTTAGTTTAGCTCTAGATGGGACCTCATACATTCTCAAAGCATATATAATTTCTTGAAGAATCAGGAACTGAGACATAAAATGAAGACCTTCCATTCACTGAAGGTTATGATTCAGTAGCAAAGATGAATCATTTAAGATCCATGATGATTATAAGAATCATTTTGCAAAACCCTGACTGGAAAGTAGATTCCTGTTGTGAACTGTAAGAGACCAAAATTTCAACATAATTGGAGAAATTTAAATACCTTATCATATTCTGCCAAGCTCTGTGAGTCAAATAAATGTAGGATATCTTATTTTAAACAAATGATGACAGTTGACAACAAAGTATAAACATGATCCAAACTAATATATGTGCTAATTGTTCTTTGTTTTAATCCCCAGTGCACATTCTCCATTGACTGCGAGATTAACTACCTTGTCTTGAATCAAACCTAGGAATAGCTTCTTCGGCCACTGATAGCACTTCAATATCAAAGGAATCTTATGGGTCTGAAATCCAGGCCCAACTGTACACACCTGGCCCAACTAGAGGCGTCATAATGATGTAGCAGAGGATAAACTTATGAGCTCGGCTGATATGCTTGGCACAGAATTATATTATGGCCACTTAATTAACAATATCTATCTCCCAAACGGGATCTAGTATATTTTTTTAATTAATTTTTATTGGAGTATAGCTAATTTACAATGTTGTGTTAGTTTCTGTTGTACAGCAAAGTGAATCAGTTATACCAATACACATATCCACTCTTTTTTAGATTCTATTCCTATATAGGTCGTTACAGAGTACTGAGTAATTCCCTGTGCTATACAGTAAGTTCTTATTAGTTATCTATTTTATATATAGCTGTTTGTATCTGCTAATCCCAAACTCCTAATTTAGCCCTTCTCCCTGCTTCCCCCTTGGTAACCATAAGTTTGCTTTCTACATCTGTAACTCTACTTCTGTTTTGTAAATAGGTTCATTTGTACCATTTTTTAGATTCTACATGTAAGTGATATCATATGATATTCATCTTTCTCTGTCTGACTTCTCTCAGTATGATGCTCTTTAGGTCCATCCATGTTGCTGTAAATGGCATTATTTCATTCATTTTTATGGCTGAGTAATATTTCATTGTATATATGTACCACATCTTTATCCATTCATCTGTCGATGGACATTTAGGTTGCTTCCATGTCTTGGCTATTGTAAATAGTGCTGCAATGAACATTTAGGGTGCATATATCTTTTTTTTTCTTTTTTTTAAAACTCTACAAAATATTTTATTGCTTGGATGTGTGAAATAAATTTAGGAGGCAGAAGAATAAATACTGGCTCTCAAATTTTTTTGCTAGTGATACATAGAATACAAAAGGAATAGTTTGACAAGTTACAATCAGTTCAGTTTGGGATACGTTGTTTGAGTAAGAGTCTGAAACTCCAAGAAAAGTCCTAGATGTAGAATTAAGTTGATTTTTTTCATACAAAATTATCTAGCACAATATACTGATTAATCAATATAATGCCAATTTATAATAACACCAAGTTCTCATTATATATGGGTCATTTCTTGAGCACTCTGAACTGTTACAATGACATACAGTACTTGCCCACTCCCATGCCAACATTACACTAGTTTTATTTTAAAAGTCTTGTTATTGCATAAATAAGTCTCCACACCTTATCACTACCACATCTTCTTCTTCCTCTTCAAAATTGTCTTGGCTGTTTTGGTTCTTTTTTTTTTATTTTTATTTTTTTTATACAGCAGGTTCTTTATTGACATGTCAATCCCAATAGCCCAGTTCATCACACCACTACCACTACCCCCCCGCAGCTTTCCCCCTTTGGTGTCCATACGTTTGTTCTCTACATCTCTGTCTCAATTTCTGCCCTGCAAACCGGTTCATCTGTACGATTTTTCTAGGTTCCACATATATGCATTAATATACGATATTTGTTTTTCTCTTTCTGACTTACTTCACTCTGTATGACAGTCTCTAGATCCATCTACATCTCAACAAATGATAGGGTGCATATATCTTTTTGAATTATGGTTTTTTCCAGATATATGCCCAGTAGTGGGATTGCTGGGTCATATGGTAGTTCTATTTTTAGTTTTTTAAGGAACCTCCATACAGCTCTCCATAGTGGCTGTATCAATTTACATTCTCACCGACAGTGTAGGAAGGTTCCCTTTTCTCCACACCCCCTCCAGCATTTATTGTTTGTAAACTTTTGATGATGATCATTCTGACCAGTGTGGGGTGATACCTCATTGTAGTTTTGATTTGCATTTCTCTAGTAATTAGTGATGTTGAGCATCTTTCCATGTGCCTCTTGGCCATTTGTATGTCTTCTTTGGAGAAATGTCTATTTAGATCCTCTGCCCATTTTTTTGTTCAGTTGTTTGTTTTTTTGATATTGAGCTGCATGAGCTGTCTAGTATCTTTATAGTTGATGCCAAAAGAAGAACCCAGCTGACCCCCCAAGGGAGTATTTTTGCTTCATATGTAAAAGCAGTGACTCCCACTATTAAATAAGAAAATAGCTACAACTTCAAAACATCTGCAAGGGAACTTTCTCATCCCCATAAACACCTACCCATGTAAAAAGTTTGGATCACCTCAATAGTAAGAGAAGCCTTTTCAAACATTTCTAATAATTATTCATTCAATCAACATTTGTTGAATGAGTGCTATGTACCAGGAACAGCTAATATTTATTTAGTATTTACAATGTCCCAGGCACTGGTCTACTTTCATAAATTAACTCACTTAATCCTCATGACAAGCCTATGAGTTGGGTTCATTGTCTTTCAAATTTTACAGAACTGGGCCCTGGGTCACAGAAGTGACGTCGCTCATTCAAGCTCACATAGACTGTCCCTAAAGAAGCTGAGATTTGAACCCAGGTAGTCTGGTTTCAGAGCCCTGCTCTTCACTCCATAAACTAGGCTAAAAAAAAATAAAGGACACATTCTAATGGTGGAAGCAGAAATGTAAAAAATAATTAAAATGCAGTGTAATGCTATGGGAGCATAAATGCAGGGATGAATAAAGAAAAACAACAAGTACCAGGGTTGAGTTCACAAATATTATGGAAATGTATATGGTGGGGGGACTGGACAGAATTTTTTCCATCTTTTTGGAGCTCCATATTAGCATACATATGACTAAATGAAACTCCTTCTTCATCCATCCAAATTAAAAGTATATAAATTAATGAGTTTTAATCTCTCAATTATACTAAACTGGGTGTTTTTAAATTTACCTAGGAGACTAATTACCATTTAATACTTTACGCCTATAAGAAACAGTTCACGATCCTGAGAGAAAATATTGCAGCATTTTATTTAATGGAATGAAGCTGTCCACTGAGCAAGCTTTTTACCTGCAGCCCCTAAAATAAGTAGGCCTGGAAGAGTGACCAACTGACTTTTAAATCTCAGCCCTTCTCTTTTTAGAAATCCTGCCAATAAATGGAATCTCCATTTTCGCTTTCCTCTACTCTAGACACAAACATTCATTTTGCAAAGATGTTGGTGTGTCATTGGCAAAATTCACTTGTTGTGCTATTTCTATTCATCATCCTTATACCAGACCTCATCCCCAAATAAGATGCCACATGTGTCCTCTAGCACTTCAGGAATTAAGAGGATATGGTCAATAAAACTGGAATCCCCATGACTTCAGACTAAGTTACCCAGGAAAGACATCCATCCTGATGTGGTTATGAGTTCTTTCTCAAAGTCAGCTTTTGTTCTAAGCTCAATTAGGTGTATCAAGGTAAAACTCAGCTATACAACTCAGAACTTTTAAAAGTTCACTATATTAACTCTGTCTCAATCCATTCAAGCTGCTATAAAAAAAAAGTGGCACAGATAGGTTGGCTTATAAATAACAGAAATTTATTTTTCACAGTTCTGGAGGCTGGGAAGTCCAAGATCAAGGTGCCAGTGAGAGATTCTATGTCTGTGGTGTGCGTACTTCCTGGTTCATAGATGGCCATCTTCTTCCCATGTCCTCACGTGGAAGAAGGGGCAAGGGAGCTCTCTCTGGTCTCTTTTATAAGGACACTGACCCTTCCTGCAGACTGCATCCTCATGACCCAATCACCTCCTAAAGGCTTCACCTCCTACCACCATCATGCTGGGGGTTGGGATTTCAACACATCAATTTAAGGGAGAACAATAATATTCTGTCCATAGCAAACCCACTCCACAATATTTAAATATCGATATTGACTTTCCAAAGAAGTCAACAGTCACAGAGGCAGGTGAAAGGAAAAGCATTTCGATTTAAGTCAAAATGTGATGCATTTTTATAATGGGCCAGGCGATGGGAACACAAAGATGCCTGCCATGAGCCCAGCCCACATTAGCCCAATACCAAAGTTTGAGGTAGCTTAATAGTCCTGCTTCATGTCCATCACTTTGTAGAGTGTATTTTTGAAGTCCTTTTTGAAGTCCTCCTTAATTCAAAAGTAAAATCTTTGTCAAATAAAGACATAAATAGCTTCCTCTCCAAGACTGAGGGCTAGATTCCTTCCCTCAGAATCCCCATGGAACTTTTTCATACTAGATGAAACATATTTAGCCAATATCTGGATTTCAGCCAAGGTGGAACAAGAAGAATGTATTTGATATGACATCAAATTAGTCACTTTTAAGGTAATAGCATAATCATCTGTCAGATGTAGGGAGCAACCATATGCTGGAAAAAAAAATAGAAAAAGAAAATCTAAAGGTCATCTCATTTCAACTGAAAAGCTGAATTGTAAAAATTATGGTTGGCAAAGTGATATCTCTTCAATCAAAATAAAACATAAAATGATCCTTACTAGGCCAACAGCAGCTGTCCAATCATAACAAACAAAATTCCTCAGTTGATGTCTTTTTATGGACCCATGTTTTCTTCACCTTTCATTTTTTCCTGCAAAAATTAAGTGGAAAGACCCATGGATGGGGTGAAGAAAGAAAGACATTTGGGGCTGTTTCTAATGTGTGTGTTGGATTATCTGCAATACACAGATAAAACTGGGTATAAGCCTTAAAATAGAGCAGAGTGTCAATTTCAAAACAAATAATGATAATGGTATTTTCAAGATCAGCTCTTTATTCATGTTCTGTGCCAAAGCATTTAAATACCCTGTGCTACTCATAACATAATGTGGGTGGTAAAAGGAAAAAACTGTCCTTACTTCAACATGCTATCCCTAAAGAGTCTATTCGTGTTAGTGCTGTAAAGATACAATTAATTTATATAACCTCAATATCCTAACGCTGAGACACAAAGCACATGAAACAAAACATTCTCTTATTTTGAAAAGAGAAAAATGAACATAAACTCTGCTTTATGCAACTGCCCAAAGCTATTTTAGATAAATAATAAAATAATTTTAATTAGCAAATGATTCTAGTAAACCATTTTTATCAGATACTTAATTTTTTTTAAGTCCAAACTTTGAGCCCACACATACTTTTTCCCCATGGGACTTAACAATTGCTGTGCTGGCAGTTTTGTAGAATTTGAGATGATCTGGGCTGGGCACTCTTTAATTCGGTCTAGGTGATGACATTTACCATCACATAGTTAAATGACTGGCTTTAGAGACATTTTTTAGGCTACATATTTCACCTATGTGGCTGTACTCTGTTTTGGGAGATACCTTTTAATTTAAAATTAACCTTTGGGCCGTTTCAATCTAGTTAGCTAAAAGCATCAGCCACTTAGAATTTTTATCCAATCTGGTTAATATACAAGTTTCATATATTTCTCTTGAAGGACTCCAAATAACAATGAATCAAATTATTTGTTTTTAATAGTTCTTTTCTAACTGAAAAAGAAACAAACAAAATTCTGTGTTAAAAAAAAAAAAAAACTTTCCAAAACAACCCAAAATCTAACCCTTCAGACAAATAGCATATTCAAAGTTGAGTTAGGAACATTTTTCACATCAAGTTATATTTTAATTGTATGTATAAATAACAAGAAATGACTCTGCTCTTGGCTTACAACTGGATTGCATTTTTAATTTTGGAGTTGCCTTATATTTTTGAGAATGCTGATTAAATATTAAAACTCATCAATAATTTGTGAAAGACTCCTTAAAAAAAAAAAAAAAAAAAAGTTAAGTTTTACCCAGAAAACAGATATTCTTTCTTATTTTTGAAAGAAGCCTTGCAAATTTAAGAAGCAGGGGCGTGTGTGTGTGTGTGTGTGTGTGTGTGTGTGTGTGTGTGTGTGTGTTTACTTGACAGAGAGGAACAGAGAACGCCCATGAGTGTCCAAAACATGCATTTAAATATCACCAATTACACAGGCATTCTCTACACTTAACATTCATGGATAACCTTTGTGTACATATTCAGGTGGGGTCAGCAGAGTATTTATGGAATACAGGGCAGTACTGCTGGGAACAACTTCCCCTGTGACAGAGTGGTCATGCTACTTGGGTGAACCATATCCAAGAGAAATAAGATAGGGACTCTATGGGCGACAGCATTCATAAAGAGGTCAGAACTATAATTTCCTTAAGTCTCCAACCCATGGCAGATGAGTAGGAGAAAGACAGTTTTAATTCCACTAGCTACTACCCTGAGTAAAGAGGCTTTATTTCTTGCAAATGTTTGCTTTATTCTGAAATCAACCCTTCTTCCTTGTTTCTGATAAAGTGTATCTTGCCATTGATGCCAACTCAAGCCAGAAACAATTAAGACCTGCAGTATATACAAAGAAGAAGCTGGTATTCATAACAGTGTGCTGGGCAAATTCAGTCGCCCCCTGTTTTGATGATTAAAATAGAAAGAATGGGCAAGCTTCTAGTGGAAGTTCCAACAACAGGATGATTTTTACTTTTGTATATCCCACCCATTAACCTGGCGTGTGTGTGGAAGGGAGGGGGGAGGGTGTTAGAGGTGATGCACATGCTGAGCTCTGTCTGACTAAAGAATGCTAAATGCTCCATATTAGTGAAACACCAGAAGAGTAAAATCTGAAAGACCAAGAGTTGGGCAAAGAAGACAGCATGGTACAGTGGAAAAGGAAGGTATACTCTGGTTTGACTTTTACCACTTAATAGACGTGAGACGTAAGCAAATCATTTTCCTCTTCCTGCATATAGAGACGATGATACCTACTTCCTGGGGTCTTTGTAGGGACTGAGTGGGATAGTTGTACTTGGTGGGTACTCAATGAATGTTTGTCTCTCCCTTTTCTGACTAAACAAAGCTTATTAAGAAATCTAAATTGGTCATCTCCTAGCAGAGGAACACTTTGCCCAAGAATCTTCCCAGGTACCTCCCATTACACATTTATCACTTCCATGGACTAGTGTTTTAACTCCCTAAGAATTTAGTTTCTCTAACAGTTTGAATTTTAGTGGCTCTACATGGGTAGTACATTTAGTCATCCCCAAGTTTGTTCCATGATGGCAGGAACTAGGTCCCTCCTGTACAAACTTGTATCCTAGCTCCTAGCTCAGAGCTTGGCACAGAATGGGCTTTTAAGAAATATTAGAATGAATGAAATAAATGAAACGAATGCATCACCAATACCCACCCCCTCCAACATGATGAAAGATCAACAATAAGGCCTTTAAAAATTCTGTTTATTCTATTCCTGACTCTTCTTATTTCAAAAACAAAACACTAAGGCAAACTTAAACCACCACAAAGAAAGGAAAACATCTCAGCTAGTTTGTGGAAAGCATCATTTCCAGTGCCCAGCTATTCTCTTGTGGGCAGTTACCTGTGTAGCCATAAATGCTCCACTTTTCAACTTTATTGTAAAAATAAAGGTGTGGTAGAAAGAGCCCGAGAAGAAGGAATCTGAAGACTCAGATGTTAGCTACAGCCACCACATGAACACTTATATCAATCACATTATCTTTGTCAGTCTCATTTTTTCTCATTTGTAAAATGGAGATAAATCAGCCTGGCATCAAATATACACCTTAAGAGTTCACTGCAAGTGAGGATGAGATAAGACATGAAAAAGAGCCGGAACACTATAAACCTCTACGCAAAAGTAATGAACTTTACAATTAAAGCATGTTCTTAGAAGGATGGCAGGGCAGCTTCTACCAGAGCAGGCATAAGTGTGCCTAGTCTGGGTCATAATCCCAACAGAGCTGTTCAAAGAAGACATAGACCAAGTGGGGAGAAGAAGCTGTGTGTGTGTGTGTGTGTGTGTGTGTGTGTGTGTGTGTGCGCGTGTGTGTCGGGGGAATGGGAAGGAAAGGCACCATCATTTATTGAGTACTTACTGTATGCTACAATTAGCCAATGTGAATATACTCTCCAAAAACTAATCCTGGTCATTTGCTGAATCCCATCTCTGTTCCCTGTCCAGAATTCCCCTTCAGTAAAACCTCAGACCCAGAACAACCACAGAGGTCATCAGAACGGGGAAAATGATCTCAATCTTTCAGGTTAGTGTATTCTAGCTCAATAAAAACAAACAAACAAATAAACAAACCACTTCTAACTTAAGGATACTTGATGTTACTTTTAAAACACTATTTTTGTACATATTTTATGTATTTGTTCCCAACAATTTGGTTTAATTTGTTCTTGTATACTTCCTATGAAGAGAGGATGTGCTAAGGGAAATTTTAAGCTTATCACCTGTCTCAAAAAATAATTAATTCTTAACCTGCAGCATGAAATTAGCTGTCTTGTTCTACTAACTTCATTTTTCAATAGCATCATTCAGGGGTGTGCTTGAGCCAGCTAGCACTCACTCACAAGGGCCAATGTTGTATGTATCATCTCAATTTCATTTTCATCAACATTGGTCATTTGAAGTCAGCCTTGGCGGGAGTATTTACACCATAGAAATGGGCAAGGTAACAAAGCAGAGCTTTTTTTTTTTTTTACCCCCTGAGAGCCAGTTGTTACACCTTTACCAGTGTCAGTTGCACACCACTGTTTTATAATTTTCCTCATATCTACTTGTTTGATTTTTCTACGTCCACAATTCCATCTTCCACAGCCATTTTCCTCACCAAAATAACTTGAAGATTTCTATTTTCATAAATTGATTGAGTTCAAAAAGTTGGTCTAGAAACAAAATGACTCATTTTTGCTTTCCATAAATCTTCTGTCTTTCTTCTAACTCCTCTTTGTATTTCCAGTTTTTTTCTCAACTGTCATAATAACCTCCCTTTCCCCATTTTATACATTATTATCCATGCAGGCTCCTACCCCCTGAGCCTTTTCCCCAAAACTATTGCACTAAAAATACCCAAATACCCAAATGAAACATACTTCAAGTCCTTTTGATTTTCATGCACATAACCACTACCTATGAAATATTTGAAGTGAAAATATCCAAGTGAATGAAAGGGTGTACTTCTGTTTGCTTGATTTTGTATATGCATCCACATTTTGTCATCTTTCTCATCTAGGAAATGTCTTGCAGGGAAGAGACTGTAATATAAATAATACAGTGGATTAGCTCTAATACAGCAATAAACCTTATTAGCCATTCACACCCAATCCCTCCCCATTAATAAAGATAAACCTATCTGTGAAACAGATGTCATTACAATCTCCTCATCATAAGTATGATCAGGCATTTCTACAAATTGGCAAGTTAGATTCAACCTCACAACTTCTTACTATAACTTGGACAAGTTACATAGACTCTACGAGCCTCAGTTTTTTGTAAAATGCGGGGGGAGATAATTAGAGTAATACCTGTTTTGCCCAATTATTGTGAAGGTTATGATAATATTAATAGAGCACGTAGTACAGTCCTATCTATTATTGTTATTTTCATTCCTCTGAAAAATGTTGTTACATTGACACTGTATTTTCCTCTAGGCTACAAGAACATAAACACACTCTCTTGATAAATGTCTTTCTTCGTCTATCACCACAACATACTTTGAAAAAACTTAAAAATTGATTTAATTTTATTACACTATTATATATAAGTATTAAAAAAACATTTAAAAAATGATAAGAGAAGAAGGAAGGCAAAATCAATTCCTCAAAGATTTTTCACTGAAACAGTTACATATGCTTTCAGGCTTTTAAAAACTCATATACAGTTATAAAATGAAATCAAACTCTCTACAGTATATACTGTTTTGTAATCTACCTTCTCCACTTAACATACCATGAAACTTGGTTATGTCAATAGATATAAGTATACAGCAAATTTTTAATATCTACAATGCATTCTGCTTTAAAGCTGTCACACCATCCATCAGAGAGAAGGTCCAAACATAGCTCTGATAATCTACTGCAGCTTTTAGACAAATGTCAGGGATCCCTTTCCCAGGTGCCTGATGGAGAAAGGGGTTGGCGAGACAGTGTTACCAACTCAGAAGTCAAGTGGAAAGTGATGAGTGTTGGATACTTGATCTTAATAAGGCAGGGAAGAAGAGAGTAAGATGAACCAATAGGCTGTGCTAGTTGGCTCCACAGGATAGAAATTTCCTATTTCTATAGGGAGACTCCCAGAGAAGAGGACCAAATGGGAGGCTTAGTTCCACCACCCCTCCTCTTCCCCCCTTCCTCCCCCCAAAAAAGGAAGAAAGTGTTTAATAGCTCTGTTCTAAGACATTAAGACGTAAGACATAAGAACGTGTTTAATAGCTCTGCCTAAGAGCGTTGGTCAGCTTAAGCAGACTAACAGTGTAAAGGTTATTTGGCCTTTTATCTCTTCTCTCTTTTTTCTGGGTTTCTGAAAGAAATGAGGAAACCTGCAGGTAATTAGTTATTTAGTGCAAACCTCTGGGCTGGTGTTAGTTTCAGGGCAGGGACTAAATAGCATAAGGTAGCAAGAAATAAAGTTTAACCCTATTGACCCAATTCTCTAACCATATTTCCTTACAGATATTTCAAGACATAAGAGAAACCATTTGAATGTTGAGTGTGGTTGAGAAGAAGTAGGTAAAATTCTCCATAATTTGAAAAATTAACATTAGAATGACCAAATGTTTCAAAATGGCTGTGTTTAAGCTTGTGTGTGTGTGTTTGAATGGATCTGGTCTTTCAAACCATCAATTACTGCCAGCAGCAAAGTGTTATAAAAAAGGATTTTTTAAAAATCAGCACATCAAAAGATAGAAAGCTATTATTACTCAGAAAAGGAAAGGTAATGGGACAACTGGCTTGTTTTGTAGTTGGTTTTCACATTCTTTTGGATGCAGGCACAAAATTGCCAATGATGTCTCTTAGCAGAATTGAGTCGAGGCAGTTAGTCGGAAAAAACAGCCACAGTATTACCCTTTCTGAAATTCCCCCAAGTCCTCACTGGCACCATCTTGGACAACTGCCTTTGACTCCCACCCCAGTCTCTTTGCTCACTCCTTCCCCTCTGCTATTTGGCTCAAGAGCACCCATCCAGTAATTCAGAAAAAAATACTTGTTACTCTGAGCATGATTCACTTCCACAGAGAGTCCCGTTTTGAGTTGCTTGTCCGTCTCCTGTGTGGTCAACCCTCCAGGCCTGCAGATCTACAGCAGAATAACTGCTTAAGGCCCAAAGGGTTTCTACTTTTTCCTAAGAGTTACCTTTTCCTCCCATCAAGTGTGGTTAATGAAAACCCCTCTGATCAGGTCGTATTTGCCGTGCTTCAGTGTACAGCTGCCATTTCAAGGGTTTAAAGTTAGGCTGGTTGCTGTTGCTGCCTTTCCCATAGGCAGTTAATCACAGCATTCTTTTCCACATTGAGGCCAGAACGGGCGTGGCACATGCAACAAGTAAGGAAACCACCGATTATAGGCCAAGAAGCTAACGTGCTTACATGACATGAATTGTTGGAAACACTTTGAACGTTATTTTATTTGTTTTTAACTGTCCTTTACTTAAGAATTTTTCTCTAGGATCCACCACTAGACCTGGCACATTTATTCATGAGAGAATGGCTTTTCCCTTGAGAGGCTGACCAGAGCAATAACAGGCTTTTGCTTGGGCAAATCAAAATGAGAGCTGGATTTGGAGAAGTTCTACACTCATCACTGAACTTGAAATTGTGAGAGCTGTCTGTTCTCCTTCCTGGTTGGGCTACTGTGGCCTGCTCATGATAATGAGAAAATTCAGAAGAAGCTCAATTCACATTTTAAAAATCAGTGAATTTCCTCAAAATCATATTTTGAGAAACTTTCAGACTGCATTTGCCTTAAAGTGCAGACAGACTTAAAATCCAAGTGCAGATAAGATGCCACCACCTCTCAAATTTCTGGCATTGTTCTGGCATTACAATAGTAAGAAATTCTTTTTGTTTCAAAATCTTAAGATACACCTAACACATTTAGGGTCATGCAAGGGCTGAGCGTGAAGAACGCGTGAGTTCTGACTTTCTTCTCGATTCTGGCTTGCTGTATACCCTTAGGTATGTTCTCTAAATCACTTAGCGTCTCTCTTTGCACACCTATAGGGTGGAGATAATTCAGCTGACCTAGTTCACAGGGCTGTTGTGTTGAATAGCTGATTCATGATTATAAAGTACGTTGAAAGTACAGTGTTCTAGACAAATGCTCATAAATATAATGACATGTTACAGAGTAAGAAGGCCATATTAAGCCACTTTCATGTAGAAGGAAATTGAAGTGCAGTGAGATTTTCATATCACATTCAATGTTAAAGACGATAGAAAGCAAACCCTAGCTCACTTTCTTAATGTCGTTGCTCTACCTATTGACAAGCAAAGGGGGAAGAATCCTAACATAATACTAAATAAGTTCCAAGTATTATCTTAGATAGTTAATTCCTGTCTAAACCTGCCTGCAACTTCTATATGCTACTGAAAACTGCTTGAAAATGTAGCAACTAAGTCCACTGAGAGTAGGAGTAATACAGTCATTGATCTCCTGGATTTTGTTCTTTTTTTTTTAATGGTTGGTGAGAGGGAAGAGTCATTAATGATACCAAGCCAATAAGGACCTTCTATGACTATGGTAAACTAGTCACAGAACCAAAAGATAATTAGTATCAATAGTACAACAAGAATATTTGAATGCCGTATGAATATTGACATTGGCTTCTGTTATCTTGAATTTCAGGTTCCACTGTGTTCCGTAAGTCAAGAGCGTGACGCCACTTCTGTTCTCTCAAACTGCATCTAGTGCTGTAGTAGTTTCAATGTTTCTAAAGTATGTTTACTCCTGAAAAATGAATAGAGCCGTACAACAGATCCTTCCCTTTATCAACGTTGCTGAAGAGTACCAGGCAGAAAACTTTGCCATGATCACTGTGACACGTGACTCACCCTCTCGTGTGGAAACCACATCATGGCAGATATTATTTTAACTCTATGGCACGCTGCAAAGAGAAAAAGAAAAAAGAACATTTAAGGAAGCAAGACATTTCCAAATTATGCAAGGGGACAAAATTACCCTGATCCACAGAAACATGAGATATAAGCAGAGTTAGATGTTCTTAAAGGCCTAAGGAGAAAAATGTGGCCATACTCAAAATGAAAATTAGGACCAACAGACTGGAAAGTTGAAAACCGTAAGCCAATTTTAGCAATAACTTACATAAAGTTAGCATATCAATAAATGTTAAATATTATGCTATGTAATTTACATGTATTATAGCATTGCATTCTCACAACATCCTTTTGAGAAATTTATTCATTCGTTCAAATATATTTATTTAGTCTTCTGTTTCCAAGTAGGAAATAGTAGTTGACAATATTTCTACTGTTTCTACTACCATAACTTTTTTAAAAAGGTTACATTGCAAAAAATAAAATCCTATTTTAAAAGGCATTGGAAAGTGGAGGAATCAGGAGAATTCAACAATCCATAGAAGAGAAAGTCTTTCTGAGATGAGCAGTCTGTCCCTGACAATTTTCTGTGGAAGATTTGTCAATTCTAGACATGGGCTGATGACTGGGTTTGACCCGCACAGGGGATCTTCACTGGGAGAATGAGAAATCAGCAAAGCTTTTAGCGGTCACATGGGGTTGGCGGGACAATTGGAAACTTCAGGCCTCCTAACACATGGTTGGTTTTTCCCACAGTATATTTGTTGAATTCTGGGAGTGGGAAGCTTTTATAAAGCAAACTGAAATCTCCTGTAGTATCATGGTTTTAGAGACAAAGTCCCACTTGAGAATGAGACCTGCTCCAACACGCGGCTGGACTCCTCCTCAATACATCTGCAAAAGATGGAAGCAGTGGGAAGCAGGAAGCAAAAGACGAAAGTCCCAATCCTCTGAAGGGCAGACTGAATCTCCCACAGCCTTTCAAAGTTAAAATGATACAGACCTGCCAGGCTTTCAGTAAAAAGACTTGGAAGGACATGCCTGAGAAACGGAGGTGAACTGATTCAAACTGAGTCATATTGACCTGCAACCCAGTCCCAACTCAGTGTAGTGCAGATTGGAATGAGATGAGCAGTCCTTAACACTATCTTCCTAACATGGGAAGCTCATTGGTAGGAGATATCATCTGGAGCTTCTAAATGCACACAATGTTTGTCATATAATTAAAAGTTACTAGATTTGTGGAGAGCCTGGTAAATGTGGCTAATAATCAAGGAAATAGAGCATAATGGAAAGAGATCTTTAAATGATTCAGATATAGGAGTTAGCACACAAGGGCTTTGAAATAACCAGTCCTAATATATCAAATTAGAAAAAGGGGAAACGGGAAAAGATTGATGAAAAGATGTAGAATTTCAACAGAAATTGGGATTTATCACAAAGAATCAGACTGACACTCTAGAACTACAAAATATAATATCTGAAAATAAGAAGTCCTTGAATAACAGCAGGCTGACCTACAGAAAACAGCATAATTGCATTAAAAGAAGGGTCAATAGAAAATATCTAAATTGAAACACAGAAAGAAAAAAGATTGGATAAAATGGAGCTGAACACAAAAACAAATGTGGTATTAGTCAAAAAAAAAAAAAAAAAGTTGAATTCACATGTAATTGGAATCCCAGAAGGAGACAAAAGTAGAGAAGGAGAAAATACAGCAGAAGCCGTATTTGAAAAGATAATATCCAGTATTTTTCAAAGTTGGTGAAAACATCAACCCAGAGATTCAAGAGTTTCATCAACCCTCAAGGAGGGTAAATACAAAGAAAAACCACACCAAGGTACATCATGGTCAAACTGCTGAAAACCAACAGGAAGGAGAAAATTTTAAAAACAGCCAAAGAAAAAATCACACAACTTAAATGTTAAAGGAACGAGAATAAGACTGACAGCTGACTTTTCAACAGAAACCAGGGAATGCAGAAGAAAAGAGAATGACATCTTTAAAAAAAAAAAATCTATCAGATACTATCTATTGGAACTCAATTTTAATTTGTTTCATTTTTCAACATCATAGTATACTAGGTACCTGATGGTGATGCTTAAGCTTGAGGAGAAGAAAAGTCCTCTATTGGAAAAATTTTCTCTTGAAAAGTGAACTTCTGAATGAAAGAAAGATTTTGTTTTACAGATTATAAAACATTGTGGATAAAGATTGCTATTGACTTGCCCCCATCACCCACTCTTGACAGACATAAGAGCATAACTATATTTACCACTGAAGAAACTCGACCTAGAGAATGACATCTTGAAGCTGCTGAAAGGAAAAAAATAGCTACCAACCTAAAATTCTAGAATTCTAGATCCAATGAAAATATCCTTCAAAAATGAAGGCAGAATAAAGATGTTTTTAGATAAGCAAAAGCTGAGAGAATGTACTTCCAGCAAACCTTCACTAGAAGAAATACTAAAGGAATTTCCCAGACTGCAGGAAATCATTCCAGTTGAAAACATAGAATTGCAAGACAATCAGAACAATTTTTGTTACAGGTATAGAGTATATTTTTTATTTGTAAATTTTTCCTGTAGATTTTTATGACTATTTTTTAAAAGATAAAGGCATATTATTACACTAAAATTCCATGATGGCAATCCAGCCGTGAATTAAACTGAAGTAGGTCAAATATGAATGTTTGCTACCCTATCCCCAGTGGCTTAAGGCTTTTGCTCCCTTTGAGAGAAAAAGGATAAAGGGCTTTATGCCTTTTCCCACCATGCTGACTGATCCCCCCCATCAAACTTGCACCCCCAAGAGAAGCTGTCTCTGGTACCCTGCCCTGCTCCCAATCCTTCTTAGAAGTATTCAGAAAAAGTTCAAGGAAAAGCGTCTGCCAATGAACGTGAACATCTCCTGTGTCTGGACCTGGGCCACGCCTGACCTTTAGAAATTCATCAAAATGTTAGCTGATTTCAGCTTACCCACTTACACCTTTTTCCCCTGCTTTGCCAGCCAAGATAAGCCAATCGTGGCATCCTTTCTTTCCTGGGGAAGTTAGGGAGGTGTCCCTTTTTAGATTTCAGATTGCCTGATTGGTCCTCAACATCAGCACACTGATGGCTTCAAGAAAAATTGTAACTTTGTAGTTATCTGTCTTTTTCCCATTGTGTGGGTAGAGGTGGCATTCTTTCTAGCTTTCTACATCCTAGGTAGAAGCAAACTTCTGCCTCATTCTTTCCCGTGGATACATTCTGCCATTGTTTCATAAGGAATATAAAAATATTTATATTTAGGCTATACTTAGAGAAAACTTAGCATGCTACCCTGTTCAAAGTTCTAAATAAACTTTTTTTAAAAAGCAGTGCAACTCATCTTTTGAAGTAAATCTTATGCAGAACCACAATATACAAAAGAAATAAAAGAAAAGCTGTCTGATTCAACAAGAATGAACCTGGCTAACCGTCTCTGCTCTCATGGTGATCCCAGTGCCCCTAGGACTCAAAGAAACAGTACAAAATATTTTACATCACTGAACTATATCCTAGAAACTGGTTAAGAGGAACTGAGAACTGAGCTTGAGCACACTCATTTCCAAAGTTTTCTTGATTTCTATAATAATGTACCCCTAATATATGTATATTTGCAAAAAATCAGACATATTTTTAAGATATGATAGCTTTTAAAATAAATACAATTAGAACTTCTTATGCTTTCTCCCCACATCCCATTGGACTACCTTCACATTCCCCGGAAGTCACCCACCCCCAACTTGCAGATCACTGTTTCAGCAAATGGTTGTTCACAATTCACCATTTACCGCAGGAGTAGGCAACTTCCTTTATCCCTACGCCTCTTCTTTACCTCACTGTTGCATCCCTGGGCCCACTGATTCCTCCCTACTACAGCATAGTCATATCTAAGGAGCTGGCCCAGTGGGGCATGGGGTGCAAGGAAAGAAAAGCAGCCTTGATACCCTCATTGCTGGAGCAGAGACACTAACTTCTTTGGGCAGGGCTACAGTATTGTGCCCTGGGATATTCCTGATCTCTGGCTGATTGGTGCTAACCACGACTGCCACATTTCTGAGATATCATCCAATTTCTCATTGATGGCCAATTCTGGTAATAAGAAACTTGAGGAGGAATTCCTAAAGACAATTTGAATAGAAAGGAAGGAGCAGGTATGAGGGGCAATAAATGGGGATGGGATTTCTGCATGGTAGCCAGTTGCTACCTAGCTAACTGAGCAGGTTTATAGAAGTCATCCATCTATAAGTATGCTACAGGAGTCTGAGACTGCTTGTGTTAGGGCTTTATATCTATTCAGTTAATCACTGCTTATTTTACCATAGAAAAACCCATGTTTAAAATAAGTTAGTGATACCCCCTACTACAGTCAGAGCTGTTTTACAGGTCAGTTAGGCAGTTCCCACAGAAAAAAATGTACCCAAGTTTTGACTGAACCATTGACTAGAGTACTGGGCTAAACCATCAGCAAGCATAGCCTATATAATAGCTGCTGTGATTTGGTAAAACAGTCACTTAAAAGGAATGCTTGTCAGTAATGGAGTTTAATTTTTTTAGGAAATGGGAAGCCCTTCTCAGGTTAATCTCAGCCTGGAGTTCCTCCAGAAGATAAAGAGGGATCTCATAATTTCTACCACCACAATACTGGGAAAACCAAAGACAGTATATATCAGTAGTCAGAAAAGCCATGTACTGTTATACATACTGTGCACTGAACAACTCTTAGGGGAATCATTCCCATCATAATCATATGAATGCCATATGCCTAGGTAATGGTTCATATGTATGTTATTGACTTAAACAGACTATTTTGGAATCTTAGCCTGCCTCCTGCTAGTGTTATAGTCATGAGCAAGTTATTTAACCTCTATGGGCTTCTATTTTATCATCTATCAATAAAAATAATAGTAAGTTCCATCATAAGCTAGTTATGAATATTAAATGGAATAATAGTAAAAAGTTCTTAATCCGGCATGGTAGGAAGAATAATGGTCCCCAAAGATGTCCACATCCTAATCCCCAGAACCTGTGGGATGCCATGTTACATGACAAAAGGCAATTAAAGTTGCAGAGGGAATCAAAGTAACTAAAGAGCTGACCTGAAGGTAAGAATATTTTCCTGGATTATCTGGATGGGCCCAGTGTAATCATATGAGCCTTTAATAAGAGAAAACAAAGGCAGAAGAGTAGGTCAGAGAGAGACGTAATGACAGGAAATAAGAAAAGAGAGAGAGAAATTTGCAACCTCAGATAGACTCAAAGTTCCATTGTTCACTGAAGATGGAGGAAGAGGCCATGAGCCAAAAATTGAAGGCAGCCTCTAGAAGCTGAGAACTTCCCTCAGCTGAAAGCCAGCAAAGAAACAGGGACCTCAGTCTTATAAAGGCAAGGGATAGAATTCTACTGACTGCTTGGTTGAACATGGAAACAGATTCTTCCCCACAGCCTCCAGAAAGGAATGCAATCTGCCAGCACCTTGGCTGTAGCCTAGGGAGACCGTTTTTCTGATCTAAAGAACTATAAGGGCTTCCCTGGTGGTGCAGTGGTTGAGAATCCACCTGCCAATGCAGGGGACACGGTTCAAGCCCTGGTCCGGGAAGATCCCACGTGCCGCAGAGCAACTAAGCCCGTGAGCCACAACTACAGAGCCCACATGCCACAATTACCGAAGCCCACGTGCCTAGAGCCTGTGCTCCACAACAAGAGAAGCCACTGCAATGAGAAGCCTGCGCACCACAACGAAGACTAGCCCCCGCTCGCCGCAACTAGAGAAAGCCCGCATGCAGCAATGAAGACCCAACACAGCCAAAAATAAATAAATAAAATAAATTCTTTAAAAAAGAACCATAAGATAATAAATGTATACTGTTTTAAGCCATCAAGTTTGCAGTAATTCTTTACAGCAGCAATAGAAAATTAAAACTCATATACCATTGATGCAATTGTTATTATTACGATTGTGATCATTCATTCAACCTTTCAAGATATTTACTGAGGGCCTATTAGGTGACAGACACTACTCTAAGTATTGGGATCCCACAAGAAACAAACTAGCAAGGACCCTGCCTTCTTGGTGGAACACACCAGAGCTAAAACAAGGAACAGGAAGATGCTGACACCAGCTGTAAGTACTTTTAGAATGTATTATCTAAGAAAGCAAACCTCTTCAGAAATACAGGTGAGGAATGGTGAGCAATTATGGACAAAGAATTTGAGAAGTCTCTTTAATAGTTTTTGTTAAGACACTAATACAAGTAAGTGATAATGTTATAGCCACAACAACAAAAATAGGCTACATGAAGAGGATTATTTTATTTTCACTCATTTGATAAATAAAGGATGTGCTCTAGTCCATACAGAAATTTCATTTAGTTGATACCTGAATAAGAGTAATGGTAAGGTGAAATCACGATTACATTTAAGAGTATTTGCACTTTGTTGCATGTATAATTAATCCTAAGTTAATTATTTAATAAAGTGTAAGTGGTTTACATTCCATTTATGAATTTGCCCATTCTAGATCATTTTGTCTTAATAAAGTACACATTTTAGAAAACCTTCAGAGCCACTGTAGATTTCCGTTCTCTAAGTTAACCCACAAAATTTTAATGGTTCATCAGTTCTAAGCATCTACACATATGTGGTGTCCTTTGATTTTCACATTCTGTGAAGCATTTTACCTCCATTTTACAGATCAGAAATGACACAGTTGAAAAATGATGAATGATTAAAATAGGACATTTAGCAGCCTACATTAAAATTTAAAACTTGATGAAGAGAGGAGAGGGGCTTCATAGAGACCAACAGCACCAGCTACTTTCCTCTGGAGCTCAACTTCTAAGGTAAAAAGAAAGAAAATGCAGCCCAGATGATCACCTTCACCACTACCAAAGGCTGTAGAACTGCCTGCCAAAATAAAGAAACCCACTCCGTTCAATGCTGCAAATCTTTCAGTTCAAACCTCTGGTTGCAAAAGAAACAGCACCAATTTGCAACATTCCAGGGCTCTGAGTTGGTTTCTGGAGTCTTCTAATGTCTGCTCTGTGAAGAGAATGAATTGATCCAAAGTAACAAATTGGTCCTTTGTTACTTTCAATAAACTGCCTCTGGAATTAATAAAGGATCTTGAAGAATGGACTAATGGTGAGAGTTTAGAAGGAAGAAGTCTTCAACCTAGAAATTATCACAAGTCGTCACAGACTTGCTGTTGTCCTATATTGATGGGATACCTACTAGGTACTAGCACTGTGAGGAAATGCAAGAAGAATGTTTTCACCGGATACATATACTTTTCTTCTTTTTAAGCAAGACATTGTTTTCTTTGGGTGATTTGGCAAAGACTGATCATGTGTCAGTGATATTGTAATGAGTGGTTTTGAGCCATGTTTTTAAGGTTAGGCTACTTGAAGAAAGTGACACTTGAAGAAAATCTTAAGCAAACAATGAAGGATTACTTGATGGATGGAACATGATAGATTTATCCTGTTGTCTGTGAAAAACCATAAGGCTCATAAAAGCAGACAGAAACAAGAAGAAGACCATTTTGAACAACAGAATGATATAAAATTGTAGACAGAGATTGAGTAAATTGACATAAATACTTGAAAGCTTATGAGACCACCTAAATATTCAACAGTAGGAACTATTTCAATAAAAGATGTCACATCGGGGGCTTCTCTGGTGGCGCAGTGGTTGAGAGTCCGCCTGCCGGTGCAGGGGACACGGGCTCGTGCCCTGGTCCGGGAAGATCCCACATGCCGCGGAGCGGCTGGGCCCATGAGCCATGGCCGCTGAGCCTGCGCGTCCGGAGCCTGTGCTCCACAACGGGAGAGGCCATAACAGTGAGAGGTACCACAAAAAAAAAAAAAAAAAATGTCACATCCCTTCTGTGCAACAGCATACACTATTAAAGTCATGTTTTTGAGGATTATTTAATGGCATCAGAAATTATTCCTGATGTAATATTACTTGAAAGAGAAAGCAGTATAAAAACTTCATATTCAGGATAACAGCAGTTTTGTTATACACACCCACACACATCATGCACATATACACACTGTGTCAGAAGGACTCTTCAAGTTACAAACATAGAAATGAAAAATTAAAGCCATCTGGCTTGAATAGGATAGGGAATGATTGATAACATAACTGACAATTCAGGGATAGAAGTAGCTTCAGATAAAGCCTTGACCTAAGGTTCCAACACTGTGCCATGACCTAGTTTCTCTCTCTACATTTCTCCAATCTACTCCTGTTCCTACCTGGTAGTCTCAGGTAGGTCCTACCCTAGAGATCTTCCTGGGCTACATGTATCCTTACTCAAGTTATATGGGAAGAGAAATCTGAACAAAAACCAGCTTGGGGTCCTGGTTTGTTTGATTTATTTCTTATTTCCCAGCCCTGAACCAATTCCTGTAACCAAGAGAATGGGACATCTCTTATCCCCCCTCAAACCTCCCACAATTGGAGGTGAGGTAAATCCCATCCATGTTGTTGCAAATGGCAGGACTTCCTTCTTTTTTAAGACTGAATAATATTCCGTTGTATAGATATACAAGAATTTCTTTATCCATTCATCTGTGGACAAAGATTTAGATTGCTTTCATAGCTTGGTTATTGTAAATAATACTGCAGTGAACATGAGTACAATATCTCTTCCTCCTCCTAGAGAAATGGAAATAAAAACAAAAATAAACAAATGGGACCTAATGAAACTTACAAGCTTTTGCACAGCAAAGGAAACCATAAACAAGATGAAAAGACAACCCTCAGAATGGGAGAGAATATTTGCAAATGAAGCAACTGACAAAGGACTAATCTCCAAAATTTACAAGCAGCTCATGCAGCTCAATATCAAAAAAACAAACAACCCAATCCAAAAATGGGCAGAAGACCTAAATAGACATTTCTCCAAAGAAGATATACAGATTGCCAACAAACACATGAAAAAATGCTCAACATCATAGAGAAATGCAAATCAAAATTACAATGAGATATCATCTCACACAGGTCAGAATGGCCATCATCAAAAAATCTACAAACAATAAATGCTGGAGAGGGTGTGGAGAAAAGGGAACCCTCTTGCACTGTTGGTGGGAATGTAAATTGATACAGCCACTGTGGAGAACAGTATGGAGGTTCCTTAAAAAACTAAAAGTAGAACTACCATATGACCCAGCAATCCCACTACTGGGCATATACCCTGAGAAAACCATAATTCAAAACGAAGCATGTATCAAAATGTTCATTGCAGCTCTATTTACAATAGCCAGGACATGGAAACAACCTAAGTGTCCATCATCGGATGAATGGATAAAGAAGATGTGGCACATATATACAATGGAATATTACTCAGCCATAAAAAGAAACGAAATTGAGCTATTTGTAATGAGGTGGATAGACCTAGAGACTGTCATACAGAGTGAAGTAAGTCAGAAGGAGAAAGACAGATACCGTATGCTAACACATATATATGGAATTTAAGAAAAAGAAAAATGTCATGAAGAACCTAGAGGTAAGACAGGAATAAAGACACAGACCTACTAGAGAATGGACTTGAGGATGTGGGGAGGGGGAAGGGTAAGCTGTGACAAAGTGAGAGAGTGGCATGGACATATATACACTACCAAATGTAAAATAGATAGCTGTGGGAAGCAGCCGCATAGCACAGAGAGATCAGCTCGGTGCTTTGTGACCACCTAGAGGGGTGGGATAGGGAGGGTGGGAGGGAGGGAGACGCAAGAGGGAAGAGATATGGGAACATATGTATATGTATAACTGATTCACTTTGTTATAAAGCAGAAACTAACACACCATTGTAAAGCAATTGTACTCCAATAAAGATGTTAAAAAAAAAAAATCTCTTCCAGATACTGATTTCATTTCCTTTGGATATGTGATTCTGACATCAACTCTAATATGTGTTTTTTTTCCCCACACTAAGCAATTCTCTGACACCAGCTAAGTGTCCTACAATTCAATTCAATTCCAATACTCTCTGGAGATAGCATTAGATTCCACAGGTTAAGGGCTTAGTATCCCAAGACTTCCCCCCACTTGCCAGTTGCAAGTCTAGCTACTAGTTACCTGTGCTTCTGACCACTGGCTACATTTTGGAGGTTCCCACGACCTCCTCCTTGGGTTCTACTAACTTGCTAGAGCAGCTCGCAGATCTCAGGAAACCAGTGAACTCACTAGATTACTGGTTTATTACAAAGCATATTGTAGGACACAAATCAACAGCCAGATAAAGAGATACATCGGGTTAGATCCCAAACTAAGGAGCTCTGTCCCCATGGAGTTTAGCACTCAGCACAGCGGTACATGGATGCTTTCTGGTTCACCAACTTAAAATCTCTCCAAACTCTGTTCTTTTGGGGTTTTATGGGTTTTCATTACTTAAACATGATTGATCAAATCATTAACCATTGGTGATTGATTGAACCTCCAGCCCCTCTCCTCTCCCAGGAGATTGGAGGGTAGCACTGAAAGTTCCAACCCTCTAATCATATGATTGGCTCCATTGGCAACTAGCCCCCATCTTTAGGTGCTCTCCAAAAGTCACCTTATTAACATAATGAAAGACATCTTTATAGGTCTTATCACAGGAAATTCCAAGGGTTTTAGGAACTCTATATCAGGAACGGAGATGAATACCAAGTATATATTTCTTATCATGTCACAATATCACAGGATATATACCCAGAGGTGTGATTGTTGGATCATATGGAAGTTCTAGTTTTAATTTGGGGGGAACTTCTACACTGTTTTCCATAGTGACTGAGCCACCCGTGGTGCACAGAGGGTCCCTTTTCTCCTCAGTCTCTCTTTTGTCTTTTTGATAATAGCCATCCTGACAGGTGTAAGGTGATATCTCATTGTGGTTTTGATTTGTATTTCCCAGATGATTAGTGATGCTGAGCACCTTTTCATGTACCTGTTGGCCATTTGTATATTTTCTTCAGAAAAATGTCTATTCAGGTCCTTTGCCCATTTTTTAAAACAAGTTATTGGGTTTTTTGCTATTGAGTTTTATGAGCTCCTTATATATTTTGGATTTTAACTCATCAGATATATGGTTTGCAAATATTTTCTCACATTCTATAGGTTTCCTCTTCATTTTATTGATTGTTTCCTTTGCTTTCCAGAAGCTATTTAGTTTGGTGTAGTTTCACTTGTTCATGTTTGCTTTTGTTCCTTGTTCCATATTCAAAAATCATTGCCAAGACCAATGTCAAGGAGGTTTTTCCTTATACTTTCTCCTAGTTTTACAGTTTTCAGACTTAACATTTAAGTCTTTGACCAATTTTGAGTTACTGTTTGTGTATTGTGCAGAGTAAGGGTCCAATTTCATTATTTTGCATGTGGCTAGCCAGTTTTCCCAATAGTATTTATTGAAAAGACTATATTTTCCTCATTCTTGGGGCCCTTGTTGAAGATTAGTTTACCATAAATGTACGGGTTTATTTCTAGGCTCACTTTTCTATTCCACTGGTCTGTGAGTCTGTTTTTTGCCAGTACCAAATTGTTTTGATTACTAGCTTTGTAATGTCAGTAACCTGAAATCTGGAAGTATAATGTCTTCAACTTTGCTCTTCTTTCTCAAGATAGCCCTGGCTATTAAGGGTCTTTTATGGTTCCATATGAATTTTAGCACTGTTTTTTCTATTTCTGTGAAAAATGCCATTGGAATTTTCCATTGTATCTGTGGACTACTCTGAGTACTATGGACATTTTAACAATATTCATTCTTCCATTCCATGAACAAAAGATATCTTTCCATTTATTTATGTTTTCCTCAATTCCTTTAATCAGTACTTTATAGTTTTCAGTATTGAGATCTTTTACCTCCTTGGTTAAATTTATTCCTAAGTATTTTATTCTTTCCAATGCTATTGTAAATGAAATTGTTTATTTGGTTTCCTTTTTGGATAGTACATTGTTAGTGTATAGAAACACATTTGACTTTTGTATATTGATTTTGTATCCTGCAATTTTACTGAATCCACGTATTATTTCTAACAGTTTTTGTGGAGTTGTCTAGTTTTTCTTGTCTAATTGCTCTGTCTGGGACTTACAGTACTGTGTTGACTAGAACTCGTGAGAGTGGGCATCCTTGCTTTGTGCCAGCTCTTAAGGGAAAAGCTCTCAGTTTTTCCCTATTGATTATAATGTTAGTTGAAGATACCCAAATTTTAGCATTGATTACCTCTGGAACTGGATTATAGATGACCTTAAATGACTTTACATTATTACTTATTTTTTTAAGACAACTTCAATATGTATGTATAATCTGAGAAAGTACAAAACTTCATGGGGGCGAAGGTACACATTCCCATCTATGTCACTAAAGCCAGATTATTTTTAGATAGTTTTATATAGTTCTATATAATTATATATAGTTCTATATTATTTGATACATATAGTTTTATAATTCTCTACATACAGTTGACCCTTAAACAAGGTGGGGTTAGTATAATTTATAGTCAGACCCCCATATCTGCGGTTCCTCTGCATCTGTGGATTCAAACAACTATGGACCGTGTAGCACTGTAATATTTACTATGGAAAGATATCTGCATGTAAGTGGACCCATGCATTTCAAAGCCGCCTTATGGTTTATGTTTATATGTAGATAGATTATACTTACACTTCATTTATTTATAAATTAATGTACATTTAAAAGTTTGACACCTAGTGGTGAATGGTTCTAATAAGTGTTTAAAACCATGGGAAAGTTAAATGAAAAAGCAGTGATGCCATCAAGCAACAGTTGAGCAATGTTATTTTTGCAGTACTATTTTTGACTGACTAAAGTTAATGGGGCTTATCAATTAAAATGAATTTTCTATTACCAAATATTTAGGTAGCCACACATATGGACTTCAAAAACCTCGTTAAAAAAAAAATCACTCAGAAAATATGTAACTGGCCTGTGCCTGGGCTTTCCTCAGCCATTTCTCCTCTAGTTCCACCTGTCTCTACGACTGTCTTAGCCCATTGTCAATGATCTGGCCACAGAAGAAAGCAACACACACACACAAACACACAAACTCCAGTAAGGTAGTTGTACTGATATTCTTGTGGGCAGATGGAGAGTCAGGGTAGATGATATAGCACAACTTTATAAACAGCACATTCACACGTTCCCAAGTACCCTTTCCCTTGGCAGCTGTCTGATACCTCCTAGCTCACTCGTCCAAGAAGTAAGTCTGCATCTATTTTATCTATCTTACTTCTCCCCCCTCCTTCCCAAGCCACATTGTCTCCAGCCCCCATCAGCCTAGTTTGCTTCTTCTAGGTCAAGAGTCAAAACACAAATGCCCCCAGGAGCCAGGCAGGCAACATAAAGGAAAGAATAAAAATCCAAGTATAAAGGACTAGGGGGGATTATGGCAACCAGACAAAAAAAAAAAAAAAAAAAAGCCCCATAAAGTACTTGGTACCCTGTGGGAATGAAGATCCAGTATTCCCTAAGTTCCTGGAGACCCTGGAAATCTGATCTTTTTTACATCCTGGCAACTAATTCACATTTTAACAAAATACTCTGTGGGCCAAACAAAATGTCTTTGCCAGACAGATGAAAACCATGGCTACAGGCTGGATCTCTTGGTTTCTCTTCCTAAGTGAAAGATGGTAGCCTTCTCTTGGTGTCCTGGATTCATATAATCAAACACTAGCCACTGCCCAGGGTGAATGTAAATGACTCATCACTTCATTGTGTCAGAGAGTGGGGAGTAATACAGTTATAGACACCAAAACTTTCCAACACAGCACTGCATCTTGTAGCTGGGATAATCTAAGTGTTAGGAAAGCTGGTACCAGTTCCTTTTTAGCCCCTTCCTAGATACAATCTTATATTCCATGTCATAATGCCAAGATAAATGCTGAGATGCCTTCAACTCTAAAATTAAATGAGCTACACTGTACGCATTTTTTATGCTTTTTTTCCTTTTTGAAAAAAAGCAAAGTTAGCCAAGCATCTTACCAAGGTGCTTAAGTTGCTGTGATACATACTATACAAGTGACAAAAGACTGAAGAGTCAATGCCCAAAGCAATGGCTTTTCAACTTTTTTTTCTTGACTATGTCTCATTCAGAGTTTAGTCAAGAAAATGAAAATCCCTGTGGGTATTTCAAACAGAGGGATTTAAAACAAGGAATTGGGGCTTCCCTGGTGGCACAGTGGTTGAGAATCTGTCTGCTAATTCAGGGGACATGGGTTCGAGCCCCGGTCTGGGAGGATCCCACATGCCGTGGAGCAACTAGGCCTGTGAGCCACAACTGCTGAGCCTGCGCATCTGGAGCCTGTGCTCCGCAACAAGAGAGGCCGCGATAGTGAGAGGCCCACGCACCGCGATGGAGAGTGGCCACCGCTTGCCACAACTAGAGAAAGTCCTTGCACAGAAATGAAGACCCAACACAGCCAAAAATAAAAATTAATTTATTAATTAATTAAAAAAAAAAAACTCTATCAAACCTCCACCTTCATTTTCTAAAAAAAAAAAAAAAAACCAAGGAATTGGTTAACCGTGTTGAAAGGCAGAAAGAGCAGAAAGGGAGCACTAAAATAATATCTAGAGATAATAACAGTAGCAATCAGCTACCTAGTCTTGGGAGGGGGAACAAAGAATAAGAGGTGGGGTGGTTAGAACCGGGATCGTGCAGGAAGGGTTCTGAGAAGCTGACGTCCATACATTTGAGGAGGTGCATCATCTGATTTTGGCTGGTACCTCTACGGCTGGAGACCTGAAAGAAGGTGAGAGAAGCTGGAGGCTGGAACTGATGCTGTTGCTGGAGCGATGCTGAGGAAAACAGAAGAACAGGAAGGAAGCCCCTTCTCCCCTCCTCCCACCTTCTCGTCTCTCTCTAGCACCTCCTACTTGCAGAACCTAACAGGAGCCAGACAACATAGGAGAATCCCAATGCCCACATTACAGAGCAGTGTAGAGAGGGTGGATTTGGAGCTGAGAGACAAAAGGTAAATAACTGGCACAGACACAACCACGGTAAGAAATATATTCACATCAGGACTCAGTATCATGACACTTCCATGCACGTCCAACTAAAACAAGCTTCATGCCACAATGGTAGGCACTACATATTCTATTCTATTCTATTCTTTAAATGCTACTTACACCACCCTTAACTGGCTTCATTAAAGTCCTAGAAGAGTCTCAAATATGAAAAAGAAGTGGGTGATTCCTGGGGTTCCATGGGCGCAAAGTGTACACAGTTGAGAAGAGGAGCTCCTATCAAATTCCGACAAAATTCTATGAGCCACTTGGAAAATGTGGGGAAAGGATGGGAAGACTTGTTTTTCTGATTTCAGAGAAGTTCTTGAGAGGAAACAAGGAATATCATTGTGGTGGAGCCCACAAAATTCACATTTTAATTTTGACCCTGCCTTTGCTGTCAACATTATAGATATAAGTCTGGAAGTTACATATGACATAGGTGTTTACATGGTGGGTGGCACTGAAATACTTAATGCCCTTTTTAGAGGCAACATTTATCAACATGGTGGCACATGGAAATTAAGTTTGTTTTCTTTAGTGAATAAGTGTTAGGAAAATTATAGAGTTGTCCACTGGATGGCATAAAAGTCACTAAGAAGAGATTCTTCTTTACATTTCTGTAGTAATTAATCTAAAAGATTAGACTTCTATGGCTCCAAAAATACAAAAGGACTCTACTAATTTTTTGGTTATTGGTTATTATTCACTATTAAGTCAAACTTTTATACACATTTTTTTTCTGTTCATTAGTAATTCAATCACTGAATTTAGTCCTTATGAAGCCATTTGGATATCAGTACTACTAAAACACAACCCCTACCCTCCAAAAACTAGACAAGATACTTGGGGAGAAAACCAATTAAAATATGCAAATGCAAATTAAAATCAGCATAGATGGTTTTCGCTCACAGAGTTAAGAGATACACTCATGCGTAGAACCTGGAGAAACTTTTGGCCTGGATTATACAGAATTTTACCCTTCGCATTTTTTTCACCTAGTATTCAAATTTGACTCTGCGCATCACATTCTAAAGTTCATCAGGAAAACCCAGGATCTGAATCTAGGCTCAGATCCTGCTTCTGCCATTCACTTGCCATTTGACCTTTGGCATCTCACTTCTCAGTCTTAATTCTCTCCTCAGTTGACTTTCATGAAGATCAAGTGAGAATATAGATGGAAAAGAACTTGGAAGTTTATGGGTTCTAAGCAAGGGGCAGAACCTTATTAAACTCCTCACCTTACATGCACCATAGCATCTAACAACAGCTCAGGGGACACTGCCAATAAGTCTCCTGTAACTGATGGAAGATTTGTTTTAGATGAGACTATCTATCGAGAAGCTATGATTCTCTAATCTGTTTCTATTGGAAAATACAAATACACACTGGAAAGAAAAGGGGCAGGCTTCAAGCTCCACCAGCATAGGGTGGTATAAGAGCCCGGGTTCAGAGTCTCTCCACCCCAGTTCAAATCCAGGCTCCAAGACTTCCTGTGTAACCTGGATGAGTTACTCACCATCTCTGTGCCTTATTCTTCCACCTGTAAAATGGAGGGAATCACACCATCTAACTCATGAAGTTGTTGTGAGGGTACCTGTAAACCGCTGTGGAACAGTGCCTGGCAAATAGCAGCCCACAAAATTGTCAGCTATTACCATCATTTTTATTCTTATTCCCAAAGTTTGAGGAAGCCAGCGGGAAGGTAAAAAGCAGAATGATGAAATGAAAGAAACTATGGAAGAGGCATGAATTGAGGAGATGCTTCACAATTCTGAGTATTGCAACAATAGCAGAGCACTCAAAGTCCCACAGACAGCAGATTAAATTACTGAACCTCTTCCTTTCCAAAAATTTTCCAGCTCTCTATTCAGAGCAGTTGTCTGTGGGAACACATCTCTGATTTTATAATTTAAAAACTCCTAGGTTTCATAAATAAAACCACAATGAGAGACCACTATATAGCCAAGAGAATGGCTAAAGTGGAAAAAACAGACAATGCCAAGCATTGGGGAGGATGTGGAGCAAATGGAACTCGAGGATGTAGACGGTGGTCATGTAAACTGCTAAAAACTCCTTTGAAATACTGGTTGGCAGCATATATGAGAGCTGAACATATGCATTCCTTATGATCCAGAAATTCTACTCCTAGGTATATACCCGATAGATATGAATGCATGTGTTCACCAAAAGGCGTGTGCAGGAATGTTCACAGAGACAATATTTATAACAGCCCAAACAGGAACAACCCAGATTCCATCAGACAAGCATGGGTAAATAAATTGTGATATATTCACAAAATAGAATGCTGTATATCATAGAGAAGGAACAAACCGTTGTTACAACCAGTTTGTTCAACAGGGATGAGTCTCACAAATATAATATTGAGAAAAGTAGCCATGTATCAAAGAAGGCCTGCTGTATGATTCTCTTTATATAAAATTTAAAAGCAGGCAAGAGTAAACTCTGGTGTTAGAAGACAGAAGAGTCACTGTCTTTGGAGAGAGTGGCAATGGGAGAGGGAACAAGGGAGCTTCCAGAATCCTCTCGTACTCTACTTGTGGATCTGGGGGTAGATTACATGTGTTCACTTAGTGAACATTTGCCAGTATGTACACATACATGGATACATATGCACACAATGTGTGTATGTGTGTGCATGTTGAACTTCAAAAATATTTCAATGCAAGTAGGAGCCTTGATCATTTTAACAGCTGTAACAGAAACAGTTGAGATACTTGAGGGAGCTGCCTCCCCAGGTACTGCTGAGAAGTCCCTTCTTTATGCCACCAGTTAACCCTGTACCCTGGTGCCTCATACAATGCTTTGAAATGACTTATTTATGTGTCTGTCTCCCCTACTCAGCCATAATCTGCTTAAGGCCAGAGACTGTGTCTTACTTATCATCCTCTCTCCAGTGTTCAACCCAGAGCCTGGCACACAGTAGCCCTCTAATAAATGTTTCTTGAATGAATACAATATAAAACTAATGGGATAATAACCTATAATGGAAAAGAATAACATAATGGAAAAGAATCTGAAAAAGAATAGATATATATGTGTATATATACATATATATGTAACTGAATCACTTTGCTGTGCACCTGAAACATTATAAATCAACTATACTTCAATTAAAATTTTTTTAATTAAAAAAGAAGCTAAAATAAATAAACAAACTAATGGGAAATGAGCTACATCTTACTTTATATTTTATAGAAATATGATTTGATGCCAAGTTTGCTGAAACATCAGTTTTTGTCAAGCGGGCTACCCAGCAATCTTTGTCAAGTGTCTTCTGAGTTCTCCCCCCAACAAAGTTCCCCCAAACCATTCATCACTTTTCCCCAGCTTTAGAATATTATTAACTAAGCTCTTCTGATGATAAGATGTAGAGGACATCATGAGCTGTACCTTCCTCATGAAAGTTTCCTAATAGATTCTTGATTGAATGATGAAAATAAAGCTATTGTGCATAGCTTAGCCGACTCTAAAATTTATCAGAGAAATTTTACAACCTAACAAATGCATCGGTAATATACTTACACTACCTGCTAAAGTTTGCAGAGACAATGTAAGGATGGAGGAAGCTTTCTAACTTTGCTGTACCTTTAACAATTTTCTGAGATTCGTCGTTTATTGCTTTAATAGGATATCAAGAAAAATGAAGTAATCATCAGAGACACAGGATGCTGTTAATCTAAGAATGGGCATTTGTGCTTCCCAGCCTGAGGGGCAAGTTCTTATCTTTCTCATGAGTCGAATCTGTTTAATTCTTTTGGTGTCTCTCTGTTGATAAAAGTGTTCTTACAGACAACAGCTAAGCATCAGAGCACCTCACTTTTATCACATTCTGGTCATTGTTCTTTGCCTTTGAGACTTAACGGTACAAAGCAGAATGAGAAAAGTCAATTTCTTGGGGTTTGGAAATCAGTTTCATAATTGCTGTCTTGACAGCAGCCAAAAAGGACAAATTAATAAAACGTTATGTACAATACTAAAAAAGAAGGGTGGGGGGAAGGAGACTTAATGCCATCTATTCATCAGTGACCTAACCAGAAAAACATTAGTGAATGATTAAAGAAAGATGACCCTAAGGGGAATGCAGGGGGGATTCAGACAGGCTTTAGTCAAAGCCCCCAGATCTAATGTAATTTCAAGCTGGCCTCAAAATTCAATTTGTGTGGAACCTCTAAGTCATCTATTCCGCAACGACATACAGCATAATTGCATTTGAACAGCGTCCAACAGAACGCTGAGCAAATGTCCTGTTCCAGGCCCTGGGTGCCCACGTGGAAGGCAGCCCAGATGACCACACAGGAGGACGGGCTCCGAACGCAGTCTGCCTGCTCATCCCACCTGCTGACCGTTGCCCTCCACAGGAAGTACAAGTTTCTGCTTAATTCCTGCCAGCTTTTGGCTGTGAGGTAGGGCATCTGCAGCGGGCAGCTCCCAAGGGCTGCCACCTGGTGCTGTCAGTCGGCCTCAAACCAAGGAGGAAAAGGGGAGGCATTCATCTATGTGCTTATTTTTCTGTGTTTAGGGTATTTCTTGGGACTTCGAGTTTTCACTTGGCAAGTTAACTTGTCTCTTTAGTTAGGAGGGAAAAAAGGAATTTTGCTTACTTGCCTTTAACTTAAGAGTTCCCTTTTTTGGAAAAGCTGTTTAGAATACCTGGTTCACCCTCATTAAGTCTATGCAGCTTCTTCACAGTACTACAAACTTACTTGCAAATATACTTTAAAAGTATATCCACCAGACGCAGTGGTTGAGAGTCCGCCTGCCGATGCAGGGGACACGGGCTTGTGCCCCGGTCCGGGAAGATCCCACGTGCCGCGGAGCGGCTGGGCCCGTGAGCCATGGCCGCTGAGCCTGCGCGTCTGGAGCCTGTGCTCCCTCCGGGAGAGGCCACAGCAGTGAGAGCCCCGCGTACCGAAAAAAAAAAAAAAAAAAGTATATCCACCAGAATTTCAGACACGTGATAAACCATAATGGGAAAGAATATGAAGAGAATGTATATGTATAACTGAATCTCTTTGCTCTACAGTAGAAATCAACACAATGTTGTAAATCAACTATACCTCAATAAAATAAATTTTTAAAAAAGAATTTGAAACAGTCATTGCCCCATTATTTTTTAATGTGCTGTTCTAAACAATTGTAAATAGGCAAATATAAAGTTAGCATTTGAATCCCATTAAAAAGAAAAGATGAAAATAAAACAGAAATAAACATCCCAGGAGAAAGATGGAGCGTTCCTTCAGAAAGACCATTTTTGGCTCCTGTCTCAGTGGTTTATAGCATGAAAAGGAATAAAAGATCCTCAGTGAATGTCAACAGTTAGGTAACATTTCAACTTCAAAAAGCCCGCTTGTTTTGATCCAAGATCAACTTATATTTAACTTTAACTCAGGGCTTCCACTTTGCATCTACAAATGCAGTCCAACTTTCCACAAAACCGAGGAGATATGATGAACCTGACTAATGAGAAAGCATGATTTGCTTCTACGAGACTGCTTTAAGTAACAGGACAATTGTGAACAGGTATTAGCACCTGGGTGAGAAGAAAGCCACTGCCCTAATGACACAGATATTTTGGCTAGTGGCTTTTCACTTGGTTGATCCTACTGATGAATGACAAAAGTAATAATGATTAAATGTATGAAGATGCTGGGTTAAGTATTGGTGACAATAGGAAAAGTTAGATGTAATCAGATGCTGACTTGCTGACTAAATTTTAGATTATATATCTAAGCATGATATAGGCTTTTTTTTTTTTTTTTTTTT
>NW_006790911.1:230784-242104 GCF_000442215.2 Lipotes vexillifer | reverse complement strand
CCCGTGTCCCCTGCATAGGCAGGCGGACTCTCAACCACTGCGCCACCAGGGAAGCCCGATATAGGTATTTTTTAAAGCATGCACCCATTTATTTACATTACCACTAGAAAAATTAACTTGATTTCTCTAACTCTGAACCATATCTTTTCCACTGAAGCAACTCTTTCATCCTGCGATTTTCTTGTTGTTGTTGATAACAGGGAATTTATGAGGAAGGCAACCATCGCCTTATGGAAGAACAGACTGTTCTGAACTTCAGAAAATATATTACTACAGAAATTGGTGTTCAGAAAATCAAGTAAAAATGGCTGTGAGTTTATTTCTGTCCAATGGCATTTTTAACACTGAAAAGAATCAGAGTGGAGACAGAATCAGAGAATCCTACACCAGCATATTTCTGCACGTTTTCTAGTAAACATAAGCACTCCACTGCCTTTATTTACATGGCCCTATTTTCATTATACCTGTGTATTTTTAGGAAATTCAATAAAATATTTGCTCAAAAAGTATTCCGTACATGTGAAGGCCCGAGGTGCCAAGTCATACAAAGACCTGGATGCAAGAGAGGAGCAGGAAGTTGAATGGGTGAAAAGTGGTTGGGCAGAGAAGCACAAAAGGGAGGGAAAAAAAGCAGAATGACCCTTAACTTAAGAATGAGAGGAATCAGACCGCAACGTGAAAAGCAGAAACTATTTTCATAACTTCTTGTTCCTACCAATGGTGTCTTGATTATCTGAAACCTCTGGGAAGCTGCCTGTGCTCACTTACACTTAGGCAAGGAATGAAGGAGATGGGAGCCTGTTTGGAAGTTTTGGAAACATCCTCTTTGTGCAATTTCTGACTACCCATCTGTGCACTTCCCATCAGCCCCCATGCAACAAACAACTACATTGTACTGCGAGTTCTTTCCGGTGTGTTTGAAACGATCGACTTAGTCTCCCTCAGGGATGCTGGTAGAGAGACTGGTCATCACAAGAGGATGCAGCTCCTCATACCTTAGGAAGGGGCTCTAACTCAACAATCCATGTATACCCAAGAAATGCTCAGGGAACTCCTTCAAGGGAATTCTGCAGCCAAACATGTTTATTAAACTGAAGTGATGTTTTTCTGAGCAGTGAGATCGTCAGCCAGATGCTCTGCTTAAAGATAAGGCAAAATTTTAATCTGCCCCTTGATATCGTGTCTTCAATTTCCAGGCTGAGTTTCTGAGAATTGACTTTGCCTCAGGAGAGCTTGCTACATGTTAAAAGAAGGCCGTAAGGACAAAGGGTTCCTGGGCATCTAAGCGTACCCTATATTCTTATTCGCAGAAACAGTATTTCACATCACTTGTCTCTCATTCAGTTGGCTCTGAAGTGGAAATACCCATCCGCCTGTGTGCACTGTGAGAAATTCCTAGGTTTTGTTTCATGAATTTTTCATGGAAAGCAAAACAGGATTTTCTTTTTATTCACCAGGAGATCTTTTGAAACATCTTGAACTTGCTTTGGGTATTTAATTGGATCCTTTTTCTGTAATGTTGCTTTCCGCCCTCCTGTTCCTTCTCTTATCCAAACCCCAAAGCCTTCAGCCACTGGCCCATTCAGGGCTCTGGTTTGATAGCCCTGCAATTGGAGGGTGCGGTGGGAGAAGAGACCTCATACCTTTGTTTTTCTGGTTCTCCCTAACACCCTGGTGGCCTACTTGGGTGTCCCACAAGCTCTCTGTGGAAAACAGTGTTTCCCATTTAGCAACAACTCCACCTAGCTCCTGAGCTATACTTAAGCAAGGGTGAGAGAGAGCTGCGATGATTGAAGCTGTGTTATGCCATGCAAGAGAAGCCATTTTCTCCCCATGGTGGTGGCCCACAAAGTAATTCTTGCTTTTGCACTGGCAAGCCATGGGGTAGAGGGAGTGAAATCATGCTATTTTCCAGTGTGACAAAAATGTAATCAGCGTTCAAAGGTATATTTTCAGGGGAAATTTTCAACAAAGTTGAAAGGGTGTTTTTCTGTTTGTTTGTTTTTTTTTTTTTTTTAACCTAATAAAAAAGTATCCAAAAGAAAAATTTTTTACTTCCCAGGGCTTCTCAAAATATTAGATTATCTTTTCCGGTGAGGAAATGGAAATACATTCTCTGCAACTCAGAGTATCCGTATCCTCAGAGAGGCAGAAAAGGATCACAGGCTTTCCTATTTCTTCTTCAAAATAGACACCGTCTTTTGTGTTTTGTAATATTTATAGAAAAATATGGATCAACTAGATAGCCCAGCTTTTTAAGAATCTCAGCTATTTAGAGTGTTTCCCCGAAGCATGCTGAAGGGAGAGGCGTGAATCTCAGCATTTGCATCTAGCATATTATGAGCTGAGTATACTTTCTTCTTCAATAATCAGTATGAGAAGCGTTCAGGCTATTTTTTCTAAGTATGAAATCACTAAAATTGGACACTCACACCCATCCGTAAAAGCACTGTGATATGAAAAACTACTGGGGTCTGGATTCTCTTACAACATTTCAAAGCCACCTTCCACCCCCATTCTAATACCGTTGACCAGTTTTCTTTGTGCCCCATGGTACCCAATATCTGTGTCTATGGTTCAGTTAAATTTCTTATAACATTTTATTGTATAGATCATTATATTGGTTTGGTACATGTTTGTCTTCCATTTGAAAACATAAAGCCCTTAAGTTCCATAATGATGCCTCAATTGCTGTGGAACTTCCAGGGTCAAGGTCACATCTAGAACTTACAGATGATTGATAAGTGTTTGTTGCAAGAAAGAATGAAGGAATGGAACCCAAAACTGACGTAAAGACCCCAAAATATTTATATTTTAAAAAATAAATTATATGTATATATTAAATTATATATATAATTTAAATTATATACAATATATTTTAAAAAATAAATTATATATATGCTTTAAAAGACATCAAAAAGATAAAGGAAGGCACTTTTGGTACAGAATTTTGAAAGGAGAAAAATAATTTCTTGGCCTTATATGTATACTTTCTAAAGAAACTCCCTTTTTGAGAAGCAAGCAATGCATATGTTTTGGTTTTGTTTTGTTTTTCGCAGTACACGGGCCTCTCACTGTTGTGGCCTCTCCCCTTGCAGAGCACAGGCTCCGGACTCAGCGGCCATGGCTCGCGGGTCCAGCCGCTCCACGGCATGTGGCATCTTCCTGGACCGGGGCACGAACCCGCATCCCCTGCATCGGCAGGCGGACTCTCAACCACTGCGCCACCAGGGAAGCCCTGCACATGTTTTTAATAAGATGGGGACATGAGGTGTGGTGGTAATGGGGAGAAGACAGCTGAGTCTGGGCCACCCTAGAGTCTGTGCTCAGAATAAGAGAGAAACCCCTTTCTAGGGTCCTCCTTCACATTAGACCTTCTGCTCTGGGCTGCAACTTTCCCTTATTTTATCACACTTTTGCTAGTGGAAAACCTTGTGTTTTTTGTAAAGGGCTAAAAACTTGAGTGCACCATATTTGCCTACTTTGAATTCTACTGGTTGAAATAAAATGTTTTCCTTCCCTCCATTTCATATGCTCAGAGAAATGGACACAGAGGTGAAATGAACAATTGGTAAGATTCACAGATATTATTATAGCATAAAAGACTTCTCTGGCATCAGATTTATAGACATATGAGAGCAAATTTCTTTCAAACAAAACAAATAAAAATAAAAATTGTGTAATATATATACCATATATATATGATGTCCAATATATATGTTGTACATCACTGTAAATTAGGTATTCCTTTAGGAGAACATTCACGTTTGTAATTAAGAATATTCAAAGTTGGGCATCCAAAGCTAGAAGAGATCTATGAATTGCAAAAAGCATGCTGTTATCCCAAAGAGAGATTTTATAAATAGCAGATTTTGTGTATAAGCCTATTTATCTGCAGCCTAGTAAAGAGTTGAGCACTGTCTAGAGAATGTGATCTAAGTAGGCAAACAATTCAGATAATGTAAATTGCAGTTTGAGGCCTAAAAAATACAGAAAACATGTTTAGTCTAAAAAAATATAGAGACCTAAAATGGCATGTAAATTCTGAGAAACATTTTTCTGAGACTGGGCAATATGGAAACACTGACGTATAAATTAAAATCAAAGAGACTTTGCAGTTTAAAATGGTGTGTCAAGGAAACCACTCCTAATGGCTTGTCCCAAGCTCCCATTTGATTCCCTCGGACACATGCAAAATGAAAACAAAGGCAATTATCTATTGCTAGAGTTAGGGACGATTTTCATAAATGGAGCAAATCTGAAAAAAACACCAAAATTCAGAGCCTAGCCATATTTTTACCTCTTGAAAAAGAGCAGCCCTATTTACCTAGATGCAAAGGAGAAGACCCTTTTATAGCCGTCCAGGTCAGTGACCCAGCGCCCTTTACTAATTAGAAAAGAGGCCATTTCCCTTCTCCTAGGCAGATGGTGTCTTCTCTGAGACCAGCAGAGTACTATATCCCCAACCACATGTTTGTTTTGAAGCTATATATCCCAGAAAATAAAGGAGCAATGAAGATGTACTGGCCATTGCATGTTGCTTCCTGGGTGAACAGAGATAGGGAGAAGTCAATGGCAGTATTTGCTGGAGGTATGGTTTCATGAATGCCATTGGTTTAATGTGTGAAAGAACATCTGTTGGTGTAGGAACCTGACGGTTTTCACTAGCTTTGCTGCCCTTCAAGGTCTTATGTTGTTGAGAGAAAATTAATGAAAGAAGATCCACACAGAGACATGTGCATTAGCATAAAGTGTTGAAATATAAGGACAAAGGAAAAACATCCTATTAAATATCTAAACAGAAAACACAGGTTAGCTACAAGAAGGATGAAATCCAGTTGGCTTTTTTTTAAACGAGAAAGGTCCGAGGTAATAGAACCATAGCCACACACATTTTTCAGGAAAAAGTGTGGTCTGTGAACTAAAAGTTTGATATCCCAGCTAAGATGCTTCCGGTGTGAGAAGGCAACAGAATATTTCTTCATATGTCAGGTCTAAAAACAAACAAACAAGAGTCACATGTCCTTCTGGAAAATATTAGAAGACATAGTGGTCAAGATTTAATTCAAGAATAAAAACCTAACTATTGGAAGGTATTCTATAAAAGAATGGTGGCTCGTCTTCCCTGGTGGCACAGTGGTTAAGAATCTGCCTGCCAATGCAGGGGACACGGGTTCGATCCCTGGTCCAGGAAGATCCCACATGCTGCGGACCAACGAAGCCCGTGCACCACAACTACTGAGCCTGCACTCTAGAGCCCACAAGGCACAAATACTGAGCCAGTGCACCACAACTACTGGAGCCTATGCACTCTAGGGCCCATTTGCCACAACTGCTGAGCCCACATGCTGCAACTACTGAAGCCCACATGCCTAGAGGCCATGCTCTGCAACAAGAGAAGCCACTGCAATGAGAGGCCCGTGCACCGCAATGAAGAGTAGCCCCCGCTCGCCGCAACTAGAGAAAGCCCGTGTGCAGCAACTAAGACCCAACACAGCCAAAAATAAATTAAAAAAAAAGAATTGTGGTAGAACCACAATGAGATATCACCCCACATCTGTCAGAATGGCTATTATCAAAAAAGGACCCAAAAGACAAGTGTTGGCAAGGATGTGGGGAAAAGGGAACCCTCGTGCACTGTTGGTAGGAATGTAAATTGGTGCAGCCACTGTGGAGAACAGTATGGAGCTTTCTCAAAGACTAAAAATAAAACTACCATATGATCCAGAAATCCCACTTCTGGGTACTTATCTGAAGAAAACAAAAACACTAATTTGGAAAAATATATGCACCCCTACGTTCAGTGCAGGATTGCTCACAATAACCAGCATATGGAAACAACCTAAGTGTCCACTGACAAATGAGTGAATACAGAAGATGTGGTATATGTATATACAATGAAATATTACTTAGTCATAAAAAAGAATGAAATCTTGCCATTTGAAACAACATGGACAAAGTTGAGAGTATTATGCTAAGTGAAATAAGTCAGATAAAGAAAGACAAATACTGTATGATTTCACTTATATGTGGAGTCTAAAAAACAAACAGAACTCATAGATACAGAGAACAGACTGGTGATTACCAAAGGGGAGGATGGTTGGAGAGTGGATGAAATGGATGGAGGGGATCAAGAGGTACAAAGTTCCAGCTGTAAAATAAATAAGTCATGGGGATGTAATGGTGACTATAGTCTATAATATCATATTGCAAGTTTGAAAGTTGTTCTCATCACAAGAAAAAAAATGTTGTAACTCTGTATGGTGATAGATGGTGACCATACAAGCTAGACTTATTCTGATGATCATTTCATCATTTCACAACGTATGCAAATGTTAAATCATGATGTTGTACACCTGAAACTAATGGAATGTTACACGTCAATCATACTTCAATAAAAAAAAATGTTTTAAAAGAATTATGGTAGAATACCCTGAATCTATTAAACACAGTTTTCTAAGTAATAATATAAATAAGTAGAGAAATGAAATGCAAATTTCCCAAGCAAATTTCAAAGAACAAACATATAAGCCAACTGTAATAGTAATAACTACTATTGATTGTTTGAATGTGCTAGACACTCTTACTGTGAGAACTCATTTAATCTCAAAAATAAAACTTACAAGATGGGTACCATTATTATCCCTATTTTCCAGATGAGAAAATGGAGGCACAAAGAGGTTCAGTAAATTGCCCTAGAAACTGTATACAGTAGCCTGAATTTACAAATATAAGATTTTTTAAACTTAGAAAATTGAGAGAAGTGGGTAGTAAAAGCCCTTACATGTATTATACATAGCTTAAATGAAGGTGGCTAAAATCTCACTCTTTCTTTCTTTCCCCCCAAAACATTATTTTCCCAGCTCTCACCATTCCCCTAAGTGGCCAACTGTTCATCCAATACTCAAGCCAGAAACTAGGAATTATTTCAATTATTTCCTTTCCTGCATAATCCATATTTAATCTAACAAAAGTTCCATCAACTCTACTTTCAAAATGTCTCTTCTTCATCCAATTTGCTCATTTCTACCATCACATCCTTAGCCCAAGTATCCATCATTCTTCCCACCTCTGACTGCTTCTATAACTTCCTAATTGATCTCCCTAACTTTTGTCTTTGCCTCCTTTGATAGACTCTTCATGCAGCAACCATAAGACATGGCACCATCCTTAAAATTCTCCAGTTGCTATCCACTGCTCTTGGAACAGAATTCTGACTCCTTTGTGTGTCCTAAGAAGCCCTGCATGTTCTGGTCCCCACCTACTGCTCCCACCTTACCCTGAATTTAGCGTGCCCCTCTCAGCCTTTGCCATCTTCAGTTTCCAAGACTTCACAAAATATTGGAATAATATAATGAACACATTTGCATCAACATGTGTACCTGTCTACACTCCAGTTACTACTGGACAGTTGGAATAAATGTTGGGTCTAACTGGATAGAAAGTTATAGGATAACTACAATATTAATAAAACAAGATGAGTGAAATAGCTGAGGGAAATTAAGAGGTACAAACTTCTAGTTACAAAATAAATGAGCCATGGGGATGAAATGTACAATGTGGAGAATATAGTCAACAATAATGTAATGCTTTGATGGTGACAGATCATTACTATACTTAATGTGATGATCATTTTAACATGCATAGAAATATTGAATCACTATGTTGTGTACCATGGGGAGCTAATAAAGTGTTGTAGGTCAATTATACTTCAACAAACAAACAAAAAAACTCATAGAAAAAGAGATCAGATTTGTGGTTACCAGAGGTGGGGGGTGGAGGAGGGGGAATTAGATGAAGGTGGTCAAAAGGTTCAAGCTTCCAGTTATAAGAAAAATAAGTACTAAGGATACAATGTACAACATGATTAATACAATTAACACTGTTTTATGTTATATATGAAAGTTGTTAGACAAGTAAATCCTAAGAGTTCTCATCACAAGGAAAAATATTTTGTTCATTTCTTGTATTTTATACCTTATGTGAGATGAGGAAAGTTCACTAAACTTATTGTGATAATCATTTCATGATGTAAGTCAAATCATTATGCTGTACACCTTAAACTTATACAGTGCTATATATCAATTATATATCAAAAAAATCTGAAAGTCAGAAAAATTATTCAAACAAGGGCAATTATTCAAACAAGGGCAAAATCTGTCAACACCAAAAGTCTATAAAAAATAAGGCCATAGGGCTTCTCTGGTGGTGCAGTGGTTGAGAGTCCTCCTGCAGGGGACACGGGTTCGTGCCCCAGTCCGGGAAGATCCCACATGCCGCGGAGCAGCTGGGCCCGTGAGCCATGGCCGCTGAGCCTGCGTGTCCGGAGCCTGTGCTCCACAGCGGGAGAGGCCACAACAGTGAGAGGCCCATGTAATGCAAAAAAAAAAAAAAAATTAAAAAAAATAAAATAAGGCCATAGTTGTAAATGCTTTTATTAAAAATAAAGACTAAAAATAAATTTTAAAATGGGCAGAAGATCTAAATAGACGTTTCTTTGAAGAAGACATACAAATGGCCAAAAAGGCACATGAAAAGATGCTCAGCATTGCTAATTATTAGAGGTATGCAAGTCAAAACTACAGTGAGGTACCAACTCACACTGGTCAGAATGACCACCATCAAAAAGTCTACAAAAAATAAATGCTGGAGAAAAGGGAACCCTCCTAACTGTTGATGGGAATGGAAATTTGTACAACCACTATGGAGAACTGTATGGAGGTTCCTTAAAGAACTAAAAATAGAACTAACATATGACACTGCAATTCCACTCCTGGGCATATATCCAAAGAAAATTGCATTTCAAAAAGATACATGCACCCCAATGTTCATTGCAGCAATATTCACAATAGCCAAGGCATGGAAGCAACCTAAATGTCCATCGACAGATGAATGGATAAAGAAGATGTGGTATAGATAGATACATAGATACATAGATATTGGAATGGAATATTACTTAGTCATAAAAAAGAATGAAATAATGCCATTTGCAGCTACTTGGATGGACCTAGAGATTATTATAATAAGTGAAGTAAGCCAGACAGAGAAAGACAAATATCATACGATATCACTTATATGTGGAATCTAAGAAAAAAAGATACCAATGAACTTATATACAAAACAGAAATAGACCCACAAACATAGAAAACAAACTTATGGTCACCAAAGAGGAAAGTGGGGGAGGGATCAATTACGAGTTTGGGATTAACAGATACACACTACTATATATAAAATAGATAACCAACTAGGACCTACGGTATAGCACAGAGGACTATACTCAATATTCTGTAATAACCTATAAGGGAAAAGGATCTGAAAAAGAATATATATAGCTGAATCACTTTGCTATACACCTGAAACTAACACAACATTGTAAATCAACTGTACCTCAATAAAAAAAAAAAAGTTAATTTAAAAAGTCACACACAAAATATTAGAAAAATGTAATGCTATTTTAAAAGGGTAAATTCTTAGAACTATAAATTATATCATTTCCATTTCTGCTTATAAAAAAAAAACTAAAAAGAAGCAAAAAAAATTAAAAAATGAAAACAGAAAAAACTATAAAAATTCAATCAAGGAAAAATCAAATGGAATAACAAATTTATTGTGAGAAAGAAGATATAGGAACATATAGGGATGAATTATTTTAATTTTTTGAAAACTTTTAGATTGTAGAAAACACTATGGTAATAAAATTTAAATCTTAATATTTAGTGCTGGTTCCACAGGGAGATGTTCAGTGGTATTTGGTGAATACACAAATTGTGTAGAAATATATTACTTGTCTTAAGAAATAGAAAGCCTGAAAAGAGCAATAACCATGGGGGGAGTGGTGGGAAGAGAATACTTTATTCTATCAATTAATTAACTCAAATTCCCAAACCCTTTCATTCAGTAAAACTGAGCACTTACTGTATGCCAGGAACTACTCTAGACACTGGGACTATATCCACTCCTCCACACCAAAAAATAACCCTGTTGTTATATAAAGTTTCATTCTTTTCCTAGTATCAACCTGTTAACAGATACTAGAATACTAAAAATATTAGATATTATTTTTTAAATTGAGCATATGATAAGCTTGCCTTTACAAGTCAAATCTGTAGAGAAGATTTATTCAATAAATGGTTCTAAGAAAACTTGTTACCTCTTTTTAAGTCAAGTTCCTAGCTATTACATATGCCAAAGAAATGGTAGATGGAATGATAAATTTGATGTGACAAAAAATTTTAAAGGCAATCATTAATATCAAGAAGAAATTTTTTTTTCCTGCGTACCAGGCACTTTATTTATTTATTTTTTAACATCTTTATTGGAGTATAGTTGCTTTACAATGTTGTGTCAGTTTCTGCTGTATAACAAAGTGAACCAGCTATACGTATACATATATCCCCATATCCCCCCCTCTCGAGTCTCCCTCGCACCCTCCCTATCCCACCCCTCTAGGTGGTCACAAAGCTGACTTCCCTGTGCCATGCAGCTGCTTCCTACTAGCTATCTATTTTACATTTGCTAGTGTATATATGTCAATGCTACTCTCTAACTTCGTCCCAGTTTACCCTTCCCCAAGAAGAAGTTTTTGATGAACTTTTATCTGAATTCAGTACTCAGAACTTCTAAGTTTAACTGCAACAAAAGAAATCACAGAGCAAAAAATATATACTAGACTTAATTAGATAAAAACATGGAACTTCAAAAATGTATAAACAAAATTAAAACCAAACTAAAAGAATCTTGCCATAAATATGACAATAGTCAATGTTCTTATAATACACAAATTTATTCAAAAAATCAATAAAACAAACCCTAACCACCATGACAGGGAACTAGTTTAAAGACCACAAACAGAAAGGGAAGCTCATTGGCCTAATGCTACTAATGTTTCTTCCTGGAACCAATACTGGTGCTGGTCAGAGTTAGTATTTTCTTAAAATCTTCAGCATTGAAAATGCCACTCATTGTTTCCAGATAGAAGGCAGTTTTGAAATTTAAAACTGAAATGGTTAACTAAATATTGAGAACACAGAACGTTCAGTTGTTGGGTGAGCTGTAGCTTACACATACGCGAAGAATTGCAGTTGGGAAGAAATATCCAAGTAATATTTTTAAGTGAAGGACTCTGAGCCATCAGTTAAAACTAAGAAAGGGTTATAACAATCACTGTATGCTGCTCCCTGAATTAAGATCCCAATATATTGCTGTGGGCAAAAGAAGCAATAAAATACCAAAGACATCAAAGGTGAAAATGTCATTCAAAACAAGAGTGGACAGTCCCTATATACTATATGCAGTACTAATGGTCACTGACCCTCTAGAA
>NW_006790911.1:218416-230774 GCF_000442215.2 Lipotes vexillifer | reverse complement strand
GGGAAAGAGGATGATCTTGGGGGTTGGGAGGCTTATGAAAATAAACTTTAGAAAGCAAGGTTCTTTCTCACAGGCACAAAATTAAAACAATAATAATAAATGTCCTATGTGTTTACTGTGAGCCAGGCCCTGTGTTAAGTTCGTTCAATATGTTTTCCCATTCGGTCTTCCCAACCAGCCTACGAGGGAGGCATTGTCCCAACCCATGCTACAAGGGAGGAAATGGTTCTCTGAGCTTGAGATCACGCAGCTGGGACCGCCAAGGTGGGCCTGTCTGACTCCAGAACACATGCTCTTAGTTGTCAGCATCTTTCAGCTGTGGAAACAAGCAACATGGACTTGTCTACACATATTAGACCTAGGAGACACTCCTTGAAATTTCAAAGAGGAAAACCCATGGTCAAGTAGTCTGATCCATGGTAGCACCAGTGGAGTTTCCTTCCCTGAGAGGCAGAGCAGGATGAAACACAGCGTATTCAAAGAGGGAGTTATTCACCCATTTCTTCACCCTTGCAACAAATAGTTTTTGAGGCCCCACTATGCTCCAGGCACTGTGCTAGGCACTGAAAGGTAAATTCAGAATTGATTTCAGAGGCAGAAAGGAATGCTTGGGGTGGGCATTCTCAGCTTTCTTCGATTGAACTTGTGGCAGGCAAGCATGCTTTAAAAAGAGAAGCCTTCACTTGCACTGGCATAGTAAACACGATAAACCACAAACTCTGACCCGTGTCCTTCTGTCTAAATTTAACCTACGAGTGTTTTGAGAGGTAGAACGTTTGGACTATGGGTATGGTTTTCTGAACATTTGAAGAAAATAGCACTAGGTCATAATTTTGGAGTGGTAAGATGCAGCCTACTTTTTAAATGTGAAATCTGCTGAGATTCATTACATATTTATTCCTATATTCCCAGTGACTAACAAAATAATTTTACAGCTGGTTTATTTTTTACTATGATTTATTTTATATTAGCAATGCTTCCTAATCTTTATCTTCAAGTTTCTCCATCCTCTCTCTCATGATGTCGACTTTGGGATTATTGTAATATGCCCTCTATAGAGCCTGGAAGGAGAGCATCGGTTTTCCTTAACAGCACATGGAAGAGAGGGATTGTATGGGGTGGAGGTGTTCTTAAAAGCATTGTATTCTATATGAGCAAATAAAATCAGGATATTTTTCATCATTAAACATTCTCTTATAAAGTATAAGAAGTTAATTCCACTGACTGAGTTTGATCCTAGATGAGAAAATTTTCCAACTTGGAAATTTCATGTTTGTATAACCCGCTTACTTGGAAAATAATGGCTTTATGTTTACTATCCGACAAAAGCCTAAGTGTAGAACAACAGACTCCCCGAGGGACGCTCCGGCTCCAGTCATTACAGAGGTGAGGCTGGAGCCCAAGAGGAAGGAAACAGATTGCACTGCACATGAGCATGACCTAGTGGCGGGTTCACTGAGTGGCATTTATGGCAGTAAGAAAAGGCCACTTGTCTGATTTCCAAGTGTCAGGGTAAGAGATGTGTATGCAGCTGTTGTTCACGGAGAAGTGAAGAACAGGAAAGAATAGACTCTTCAAAAGAAAGCATAAGTAAGAGAAGGACGTTCACAATCTCTTAATATTAAGCCATTGGATCTCCCCACTGCCTTCAGGAACCCAGAACCATCAAAAGCACTTCTTTGCATAAGTAAACAGAATGTTCTTACTGATTCTTCACAAGGAACCAAAAATGATAAACTTTGCCTCATACTGGCTCCCAAACCATTGTGGGGAGTTTATTTAGACTGTTAGACACTTAACACAGCTTATCATGGGAAGCATGGCTTGCCATACACAGTTCATCAGGGAATCACTGGCCAGTGTGCAGTTATATTGCTAAATAATGTAATACGAGTGGGATGCATCAACACTAGAGAAAATTTTAAAATGCTATGTTATGTTTTATAGACAAACATGTATCTCTATATATAAAATTACATATTATAAGTATATGTATTACATATTATACATATGCATGTGTATATATATATATATATATATATATATATATATATATATATATATATATATATATATATATATATATATATATATGCCAAAGGCCCTCTATAGTCCTTTGACATCATGGCTTTGCATGCCTGTCAACATTCTGATTAAAGTTGACTACATGGCAAATTATCTGAAACACTTTTTATAAACTCTCAATGATGTGTTTCATCTTAAACACATTATTATTGATATAATGGGTAATATTTTGTTCCCATCAGATATTATAGAACTAGACACTTCCTACCCAGTATTGTAAACTTACTACAATATTCCTATAATTGGTGTCAGTAATTTGGGGGAATAAATAAGGCCAGAAATGCTAATATTATAGTTCTGCTTTAAAGAAAAAAAAAGTTGAGTCTTAAATGCCTCCTTTGAAAATCATATTGCATAAGTTTGCGTATTATCTTCATAAGGCTCATCTATACATATCAGAAAATCCCTTCTCCTTTAAGCTAATTTGTGCTGGGTTTTTCTGTCCTTGCAGCATAAATTGTTCTAGCTAATACAGGATATTATGAATCTTCCCCTTCTATAATAATCTGAGAATAGGAAACTGAGGCCCGGATCACACAGCATACTTGTGACTAAGTGGAGACTAGAACCTAGGTCTCTGTACACCTAGTCCAACCCCTTTTTGATAAATCATACTCTATCCTATACTTTCAATGCTGCCACTTTCACTTCTAATCAGAGATGTGATCATTTAAAAAGTCTCTTAACAGTTCATGGGTTTACTATTTAATAATAAGTTTGAGTATATAGGCAAGGTGACTAAACAATTATTTAAATTTATATAGATATGTTGTTTGTAAATATTTTCTCCAAAGTGATCTGCAGATTCAATACAATCCCAGTCAAGATCTCAATGGCATTTTTTGCAGAAATAGAAAAACAACCCTAAAATTCATATGGAAACATAAAAGATCCCAGGTAGCCAAAGCAATTTTTAGCAAAAAGAACAAAGCTGGAGGCTGAGTCCAAATATATTACAAGCAAATAAAAAATGTTTCACATAATTTGCCATGTAGTCAACACTAATCAAAATGTTGACAGGCATTCAAAGTCATGTTATCAAAGGACTATAGAGGGGCTTAGGCATATAAATATATATAATACACATATTTATTTATAATAAATTATATATATTTATAATATGTAATTATACATATATGATACATGTTTGACTATAAAACATTACCGAATAATATTCCATTGTGTTTATATATGCTTAACATCAGAAAAATGCAAATCAAAGCCACAATATCACCTCACACCTATCGAGATGGATATTATCCAAAAAACCAAAGATAAGTGTTGCGGAGGATGTGGAAAGAAGGAAACCCTTGTACGCTGTTGGTGAGACTATGCAGTGGTGCAGCCATTATGGAAAACAGTATGGCAGTTACCCAAAAACTAAAAATAGAACTACCACGCAATCTAGTAATCCCAGTCCTCTGTATATAACCAAAGGAATTGAAATCTGTATCTCAGAGAGATACCTGCACTTCACTGCAAAATTATTCACAATAGCCAAGACATGCAAACAACCTAAGTGTCTGTCATGGGTGAATGGATTTAAAAAATGTGAGATAGATAGATAAATTGATAGATAGATAGATACACACACACACACACACACACACACACACAATGGAATATTATTCTTTTTAAGAAAGAATTCCTGCCATTTGCATCAACATAAATGCACCTATCACTTATGCTAAGTGATATGTCAGGCACAGAAGGACAGATACTACAAGACGTCACTTATGTGATGGATCTAAAATAGTCAAACTCACAGGAGAAGAGAGTAGAATGATGGCTGCCAGGGCTGGTGGGAGAGGGAAACAAAATGCCAAAGGGTACAAAGTTTCAGTTATGCAAGATGAATAAGTCTTAAGAGATCTACTGTATAGCACTGTGCCTATAGTTAATAATACCATACTGTATAATACTTAAAATTTGCTAAGAGAGTAGATCTTATGGGTAATGTTCCTATCACACAAAAAATTAATAACTAAACGGGGCAGGAAGAAACTTTTGGAAGTGACAGACATGTCTATGGATAGATTGTGATGATGGTTTCACAGGTGTATACTTATCTCCAAACCCATCACATTGTATATATTAAATAAGTACAGCTTTTTGTACATCAATCATACCCCAATAGGGTGGTTTAAATATAAATATATATATTAGTATTTAATTTAATATTATTCAATATTAATTAAATGTACTTAATGCATATATAAATATATATACATATTCATGTATACATATACACATGCATAGCCAAATTACAATGGCCCCCTACTTCACTATCTCAATGTCTCTGTCCTTGACATATATACACACTTCAAAGCCTCTCCAGTTTTTTCTGGGCTCCCAACATTGAAAACCAAATTGTCAGCTGTAGTCACTATCAAGTGGCGTCAAGACATGTTCTCTTCCTTTGCTCTGGCTTCTCCTTGACCATGTCCACTGTCCTCCAGCAACAAAGCCTTCATCCACATCAAGGCGCAGATGGAGGCTCAGGGAGAGAGAGGTTACACACCCCCAGCATATGGGTGCCAGCCTCTGGCGCTTGCACAGACTAATTCACCACTTAGCTTCAGTCCAGTGCCTGGCACATCAAAGATCTTGGTGTTACTCACTGGATACATGTGAACAGTGTAGGGGGTGGACTGGAGACCAGAGGGGACAGTGATTCAGAGACTAATAGACTGTTCAAGAGTCCTTGGGCACTAAACCAAGACACCAGCCGATGAGGCCAATTTTGAGAAATAGTTCTGAGACAGAATCACCAAATATTTGCAAAGGAGTTCTCCTCTCACCTTTCAGGAAGAGAGATGGTTGGAAAAAATGGATGTCAGATAGACAACCAACCAAATGTCCAAAACAGGTTTTTACCAATTCCGATTTTCTACTATCCTGAAGTCCTTGGTTCTTATCAAATATATTCAAAACCAAGAGTCATCCACATGGTCAGCCTCCCCCAGGACAGCCGGTGTTTCAGGACACTTAGTGACTCTAGAAAGCCTTCAGGAAAACAAAGGTCCAGATAGCTGGAAAAGAGTCAATAAGAAGTTTCAGAGAGATTTCCTATGTGGAAGCATGGCAGATGGGAAACTTAGGAGGCTGGGTTACAGAACCAAGAGTTCAGAACCCAGGACATGAGAGTACATGAGAAGAAACACTTAGATAAGAGCTAGGGTGGAATGCTTGGGTGGATCATCTAGCTTTAAATAATAATGACCATAAAAGTAGTAAATGCAATTACTATCTTTTGTTGCAACCTCATATGTTCTGGGCAGTATACCAGCTGCTTTATATATGATAATATATTTATTTCTCACAACTAGTATGTGAGGCAAATAGTATCATCCTATTAGAGATAAGAATTGAGACTCAGAAAGATGAAGAACCTTGTTCAAAGACGATTTTAAATACAGTTCTTGTTTTACTTCAAAATGAAACAAATGATCCTGTCTGTGGACTTTTACCTTCAGTCTTTAGATGCTGAGAGAACTTAAATTGCTATCATTTTAGAAAAATAAATTATACCACAATTTCTGTATTATCTCTTTTCAACCAATAAACTCAAAGTAATTTACTAGGTATAATCCATATCTGATCTTAATAAAAATGAAAATACCACTTTGTGTGGGGAGAGAGATAAATTAGGAATTTGAGATTAACAGATACACACTACTATATATAAAATAAACCACAAGGACCTACTGTATAGCACAGGGAACTATATTCAATATCTTGTAATAGCCTATAACGAAAAGAATCTGACAAAGAATACATATATATACATATATATTCACAATATATACATATATATATAACTGAATCACTTTGCTGTACACGTGAAACATTGTAAATCAACTATACTTCAATTAAAAAAAAAGTAAATAAATAAATAAATAAATATTTTAAGAAAAAAAATACCACTTTGATACATACTTTTTTCTTTCTCATGTATTCTTCCTTCATAAATTCCTTTTTAAAAAAAGACCACTTGGGCTTCCCTGATGGCACAGTGGTTGGGAATCCACCTGCCAATGCAGGGGACATGGGCTCGAGGCCTGGTCTGGGAAGATCCCACATGCCGTTGAGCAACTAAGCCTGTGCGTCACAGCTACTGAGCCTGTGCTCTAGAGCCAACGAGCCACAACTACTCAAGTCCGTGCACCTAGACCCCGTGCTCCACAACAAGAGAAGCCACCACAGTGAGAAGCCCGTGTACCTCAATGAAGAGCAGCCCCCGCTCACCGCAACTAGAGAAAGCCCACACGCAGCAACAAAGATCCAACGCAGCCAAAAATAAATAAATAAATTTATTTTTTAAAAAAATCACTTGGGTATTATAAGTGGTTCCACCACACTTATCCCTAATTCAGGAAGATGTAACTTGCCTTCCTGTTGTCCTTGAGTTTTCAAACTCACCAGCAAAAATAAGAACATGAATCTGATTATGAATTATTTCTGTTCCCACAACCAAACCTTATGTAGTTTTTCAAATCCCTATACTATTCAAATATTCTTTGGAAATATAGAAGGCTATTAAATAGTTTCTGGTAACAATTCCAATGTGGGGAGAGGAGGTGTTCCTCATACCAACAAGCAATTCTTTGGACACCAGATGAATGTCCTACAATTCAACTCCATTCTGACACTATCTACCCAAAGAAAGCATCAGATTCGTCAGGTTAAGTTTTCATCCTACAAGGCTCCCACTCCACCCCCACTTCAGATGCCAGTCACAAGCCCAGGTTGTCACCCGTGCCTCTCACCAACTGGATACAGATTGGAAGTTCCGGGCTTCCCTGGTGGCGCAGTGGTTGGGAGTCCGCCTGCCGATGCAGGGGACACAGGTTCGTGCCCCGGTCTGGGAAGATCCCACATGCCGCGGGGCGGCTGGGCCCGTGAGCCATGGCTGCTGAGCCTGCGCGTCCGGAGCCTGTGCTCCGCAACAGGAGAGGCCACAACAGTGAGAGGCCCGCATACCGCAAAAAAAAAAAACAGAACAGATTGGAAGTTCCCAAGACCCTCTTCTTGGGTTCACATAATTTGCTAGAGTGGCTCACATAACTCAGAGAAACATTTTACTTACTAGACCACCAGTTTATTATGAAAGAATATAACTCAGGAACAGCCAGATGGAAGAGACATACAGGGCAAAGCATGGCGAAAGAGTGGTGAGCTCCCGTGCTCTCTGAAGGCACACAATTCTCCCTGAATCTCCACTTGCTCACCAACCCAGAAGCTCTCAGAAGCCTATCCTTTGGGGCTTTTACTGAGGTTTCACTACATAGGCATGATTAATTAAATCATTGGCCACTGGTGATTAATTCAACCTCCAACCCCTCTCCCCTTGCCCAGAGGTCAGGGGGTGGGACGGAAAGCTCCAACTCTCTAATCATGTGATTGATTCTCCAGGCAACCAGCCCCCATCCATAGGTGCTTTCTGAAAGTTACCTCATTAATGTAACAAAAGACACCTTTATCACTCTCCACACCTAGGAAATTCCAAGCGTTTTGGGAGCCAGGAACTGTGGACAAAGACAAAATATGTGTGAGAAATATATTTTGGTCATCTGAATGACCAAATATGTATTTCGTATAAATCACAATATCATAGCTATTTAATACAGAAATTCAAAACTACATGTTAGAGGAATGTAATAGCAGTTAAGAGTCTTGACATTCAATGTGAATCAAAGAAACAGGAGTTTCTCACTTCAGATGTCAGATCTGTATCAAGACTCTTAATTATGCAAGAGGGAAGAGATATGGGAACATATGTATATGTGTAACTGATTCACTTTGTTATAAAGCAGAAAGTAACACACCATTGTAAAGCAATTATACTCCAATAAAGATGTAAAAAAAAAAAAAGACTCTTAACTGAGCGAATTTACAGGTTATTATCAAGGGAAATGTAAGCAGTCTAGAGCCATAAACACAGGATTTGATTTGACTACAAGAGTGAGATCTCAAACTCCTTGTTAATAATAGAGTGAAACTAACAATCCACTGAGCTATGCTACCTTCTAGGAGATTAAAAAGTGAATGGTTTATTATTTTAAGGAAAAGGTACTTTGGTGACACACACTTTTCTTCCCAGATATAAATCACCTTTAGCTTTCCAAATCATTACTGCCTCCAAATTAAGATTCTAGAGCAGGGGGAGTGATAGGAACCTACAGAGGATCTCTGAATATGAGACAAAAGCCAGATACAGATGGGTATGAACCAAATAAATACTCAGTTTTTATAATACATGGGTGAGCTGAGGCTCTGGGAATTTGGGGGATCTCTGGAGAATGTAACTTTGGATCAGAGAAGTTTCCAGAAATTCATTCTGCTTTGCAACCACCACGGAGGGGAGAATTCCTAAAGATGTAGGAACCCATGTTTTTTTGTTTTTAATTTTATTGGAGTACAGTTGCTTCACAATATTGTGTTAGTTTCTAATGTACGGCAAAGTGAATCAGCCATATGCATACATATATCCCCTCTTTTTTGGACTTCCTTCTCATTTAGGTCACCACAGAGCACTGAGTAGAGTTCCCCGTGCTATACAGTAGGTTCTCCTTAGTTACCTATTTTATACATAGTTTAATCGTGTATATATATGTCAATCCCAATCTCCCAATTCATCCTCCCCGCCCCCTGCCTTGGTATCTACACGTTTGTTCTTTATATCTGTGTCTCTATTTCTGCTTTTTAAATAAGATCATCTATGCTAATGTGAGCAGAGCAGGGCAAGCACTTCCAGAATTGCATAAAACTAAATTATCGTCAGTGACCAGTGTGACTCTCTGAATGACTACAGTCATCTAGAGGCTAGTATTTTCTCCTGTGCATTTCAAAACACCTGGAGTAGATATTCTTTTGGAAGAGGAGAAGTCCAAGGTCAAGACAAGCCGCCCCACCGGGAGACCTTCAAGATGGCGGAGGAGTAAGATGTGGAGATCACCTTCCTCCCCACAAATACATCAGAAATACATCTACATGTGGAACAACTCCTACAGAACACCTACTGAACGCTGGCAGAAGAACTCAGACCTCCCAAAAGGCAAGAAATCCCCCACGTACCTGGGTAGGGCAAAAGAAAAAAGTAAAAACAGAGACAAAAGAATAGGGATGGGACCTGCACCGCTGGGAGGGAGCCGTGAAGGAGGAAAGGTTTCCACACACTAGGAGCTGCTTCGCGGGCGGAGACCGCGGGAGGCGGAGCGGGGAGCTTCGGAGCCACGGAGGAGAGCGCAGCCCCAGGGTGCGGAGCGCAAAGCAGGGAGACTCCCGCACAGAGGATCGGTGCCGACCGGCACTCACCAGCCCGAGAGGCTTGTCCACTTACCTGTCGGGGCAGGTAGGGGTTGGGAGCTGAGGCTTGGGCTTCAGAGGTCAGATCCCCGGGAGAGGACTGGGGTTGGCTGCATGAACACAGCCTGAAGGGGGCTAGTGCACCACAGCTAGCTGGGAAGGAGTCCTGGAAAAAGTCTGGAACTGCATAAGAGGCAAGAGACCATTGTTTCCAGGTGCGCGAGGAGAGAGGATTCAGAGCATTGCATAAACGAGCTCCAGAGATGGGCACGAGCCGCGGCTGTCAGTGCGGACCCCAGAGACCGGCATGAGACGCTAAGGCTGCTGCTGCAGCCACCAAGAAGCCTGTGTGCAAGCACAGGTCGCTATCCACACCTCCCCTCCCAAGAGCCTATGCATCACGCCACTGCCAGGGTCTTGTGATGCAGGGACAACTTCCCCGGGAGAACACATGACACCTCAGGCTGGTGCAGCGTCACACCAGCCTCTGCCACCGCAGTCTCGCCCTGCATTCTGTACCCCTCCCTCCCCCCAGCCTAAGTGAGCCATAGCCCCCTAATCAGCTGCTCCTTTAACCCCGTCCTGTCTGAGCGAAGAACAGACGCCCTCAGGCGACCTACACGCAGAGGCGGGGCAAATCCAAAGCTGAACGGCAGGAGCTGTGCAAACAAAGAAGAAAAAGGGAAATTTCTCCCAGAGGCCTCAGGAGCAGTGGATTAAATCTCCACAGTCAACTTGATATACCCTGCATCTATGAAATAACTGAATAGACAACGATTCATACCAAAATTGAGGTAGTGGACTTTGGGAGCAAATGTAGACTTGGGGTTTGCTTTCTGCATCTAATTTGTTTCTGGTTTTATGCTTATCTTAGTTTAGTATTTAGAGTTTATTATCATTGGTATATTTTGTTTATTGATTTGGCTGCTCTCTTCCATTTTTTTTATATAAAGATTTTTTTTTTCCTTTTTCTCTTTTCTGAGTATGTGTATGTTTCTTTGTGTGATCTTGTCTGTATAACTTTGCTTTTACCATTTGTCCTAGGATTCTGTATATCCTATTTTTTCCTTTAGTATAGCTTTTAGAGCTTGTTATCATTGGTGGATTTGTTTTATGGTTTGGTTGCTCTCTTCTTTCTTTTTTTATTACTTCATAATTGTTTTATTTTTAATAATTTTTTTATTTTTTATTTTAATAACTTTATTTTTATTTATATTTTCTTTCTTTCTTTCTTTTTTTCTCCCTTTTCTTCTGAGCCATGTGGCTGACAGGGTCTTGGTGCTCCAGCTGGGTGTCAAGCCTGGGCCTCTGAGGTGGGAGAGCTCAGTTCAGGACATTGGTCCACCAGAGACCTCCTGGCTCCACGTAATATCAAACAGTGAAAGCTCCCCAAGAGCTTTCTCTATCTCAACGCTAAGGCCCAGCTCCACTCAACAACCAGCAAGCTACAGTGCTGGATACCCTATGCCAAACAATAAGGAAGACAGGAGCACAACCCTACCCAATAGCAGAGAGGCTGCCTAAAATCATAAAAAGGTCACAGTCACCCCCAAAACACACCACCAGACCTGCCCACCAGTAAGACAAGATCCAGCCTCATCCACCTGAACACAGGCACTAGTCCACTCTACCAGGAAGCCTACACAACCCACTGAACCAACCTTAGCCACTGGGGGCAGACACCAAAAACAATGAGAACTACAAACCTGCAGCCTGTAATAAGGAGACCCCAAAACAATTAAGTTAAGCAAAATGAGAAGACAGAGAAACACACAGCAGATGAAGAATCAAGGTAAAAACCCACCAGACCTAACAAATGAAGAGGAAATAGGCAGTTGACCGGAACACGAATTCAGAGTAATGGTAGTAAAGGTGATCCAAAATCTTGAAAATAGAATGGAGAAAATACAAGAAATGTTTAACAAGGACCTAGAAGAACTAAAGAGTAAACAGACAATGATGAACAACACAATAAAGAAAATTAAAAATTCTCTAGAAGGAATGAATAGCAGAATAACTGAGGCAGAAGAATGGATAAGCGACCTGGAAGATAAAATGGTGGAAATAACTACCACAGAGCAGAATAAAGAAAAAAGAATGAAAAGAATTGAGGACAGTCTTAGAGACCTCTGGGACAACATAAAACACACCAACATGCAAATTATAAGGGTTTCGGAAGAAGAAGAGAAAAAGAAAGGGACTGAGAAAATATTTGAGGAGATTATAGTTGAAAATTTCCCTAACATGGGAAAGGAAATAGTCAATCAAGTCCAGGAAGTGCAGAGAGTCCCACACAGGATAAATCCAAGGAGGAACATGCCAAGACACATATTACTCAAACTATCAAAACTTAAACACAAAGAAAAAATATTAAAAGCAGCAAGGGAAAAACAACAAATAACATAAAAAGCAATCCCCATAAGGTTAAAAGCTGATCTTCCAGCAGAAACTCTGCAAACCAGAAGAGAGTGGCCAGAGATATTTAAAGTGATGAAAGGACAAAACCTATAACCAAGATTACACTACCCAGGAAGGATCTCATTCAGATTTGACTGAGAAATTAAAACCTTTACAGACAAGCAAAAGCTAGGAGAATTCAGCACCACCAAACCAACGTTACAACAAATGCTAAAGGAACGTCTCTAGGCAGGAAACACAAGAGAAGGAAAAGACCTACAATAACAAACCCAAAACAATTAAGTAAATGGTAATAGGAACATAGATATCGATAATTACCTTAAATGTAAATGGATTAAATGCTCCCACCAAAAGACACAGACTGGCTGAATAGATAGAAAAACAAGACCCATATATATGCTGTCTACAAGAGACCAACTTCAGACCTAGGGACACATACAGACTGAAAGTGACAGGATGGAAATATATATTCCATGCAAATGAAATCAAAAGAAAGCTGGAGGGGCTTCCCTGGTGGTGCAGTGGTTGAGAGTCCGCCTGCCGATGC
>NW_006790911.1:201229-218295 GCF_000442215.2 Lipotes vexillifer | reverse complement strand
AAAAAAAAAAAAAAAAAAAAAAAAAAAAAAAAAAAAAAGGAAAGAAATCTGTAGTAGCAATTCTCATAACAGATAAAATAGACTTTAAAATAAAGACTATTACAAGAGACAAAGATGGACACTACATAATGATAAAGGGATCAATCCAAGAAGAAGACATAACAATGTAAATATTTATGCACCCAATATAGGAGCACCTCAATAAGGCAAATGCTAACATCCATAAAAGAGGAAATCGGCAGTAACACAATCATAGAAGAGGACTTTAACACCCCATTTTCACCAATGGACAGATCATCCAAAATGAAAATAAATAAGGAAACATAAGCTTTAAAAGACACATTAAACAAGATAGACATAATTGATATTTATAGGACATTCCATCCAAAAACAACACAATACACTTTTTTCTCAAGTGCTCCTATCCAGGATAGATCATATCTTGGGTCACAAATCATGCATTGCTAAATTCAAGGAAACTGAAACTGTATCAAGTATCTTTTCAGATCACAATGCTATGAGACTAGACCTCAATTACAGGTAAAAAACTGTAAAAAACACAAGCACATGGAGGCAAAACAATACACTACTTAATAACCAAGAGATCACTGAAGAAATCAAAGAGGAAATCAAAATATACCTAGAAACAAATGATAATGAAAACACGATGACCCAAAACCTATGGGATGAAGCCAGAGTAGTTCTAACAGGGAGGTTTATAGCAATACAATCCTACCTTAAGAAACAAAAAACATCTCAAATAAACAACCTAACCTTACACCTAAAAAAATTAGAGAAAGAAGAACAAAAAAAACCCCAAAGTTAGCAGAAGGAAAGAAATCATAATGATCAGATCAGAAATGAATGAAAAGGAAATGAAGGAAACAATAGCAAATATCAATAAAACTAAAAGCTGGTCCTTTTTGAAGTTAAAGAAAATTGATAAACCATTAGCCAGACTCATCAAGAAAAAAAAGGGAGAAGACTCAAATCAATAGAATCAGAAATGAAAATGGAGAAGTAACAACTGACACTGCAGAAAGACAAAGGACATAAGTCACAGCAAGATCCTTTTTGACCCACCTCCTAGAGAAATGGAAATAAAAACAAAAATAAGCAAATGGGACCTAATGAAACTTAAAAGCTTTTGCACAGCAAAGGAAACCATAAACAAGACTAAAAGACAACTCTCAGAATGGGAGAAAATATTTGCAAATGAAGCAACTGACAGAGGATTAATCTCGAAAATTTTCAAGCAGCTCATGCAACTCAATATCAAAAAGGAAACAGCCAAAGCCAAAAATGGGCAGAAGACCTAAATAGATGTTTCTCCAAAGAAGATATACAGATTGACAACAAACACATGAAAGGATGCTCAACATCACTAATTAGAGAAATGCAAATCAAAACTTCAGTGAGGTATCTCCTCACACCGGCAGAATGGCCATCGTCAAGAGATCTACAAACAGTAAATGCTGGAGAGGGTGTGGAGAAAAGGGAGCCCTCTTGCATTGTTGGTGGGAATGTAAATTGATACAGCCACTATGGAGACCAGTATGGAGGTTCCTTACAAAACTAAAAATAGAACTACCATATGACCTAGCAATCCCACTACTGGGCATATACCCTGAGAAAACCATAATTCAAAAGAAGCATGTACCACAGTGTTCATTGCAGCTCTATTTACAATAGCCAGGACATGGAAGCAACCTAAGTGTCCATTGACAGATGAATGAGTAAAGAAGCTGTGGCACATATATACGATGGAATATTACTCAGCTGTATAAAGAAACAAAATTGAGTTATTTGTAGTGAGGTGGATGGATCTAGAGACTGTCATACAGAGTGAAGTAAGTTAGAAAGGGAAAAATAAATACCGTATGCTAACACATATATATGAAATTAAAAAAAAAAAGTTCTGAGGAACTTAGTGGCAGGACAGGAATAAAGATGCAGATGTAGAGAATGGACGTGAGGACATGGGGAAGGGGAAGGGTAAGCTGGGACAAAGTGAGAGAATGGCATGGACTTATATATACTACCAAATGTAAAATAGCTAGTGGGAAGCAGTCGCATAGCACAGGGAGATCAGCTCAGTGCTTTGTGACCACCTAGAGGGGTGGGATAGGGATGATGGGAGGGAGATGCAAGAGGGAGGAGATATGGGGATATATGTATAGGTATAGCTGATTCACTTTTTTATACAGCAGAAACTAACACACCATTGTTAAGCAATTATACTCCAATAAAGATGTTAAAAAAAAAAAAAAGCCCCCAAAGTAGCTGTGCTTCCCTGGAATCTCCATAGAGATTCTATAAGTGTCACGGAGCTGAGCAACTTGGACCCACTACACAGAGAACCCAGTTGTCTATCCTCTAACTTTCAGACCCTGGGGCACGCCCACTGACTAATTCAGGAGGAAAATATCCTTTCTGTATGGCTAGATGTCATTTTCATGCCTCAGCTTGATGTACAACAAAAGACTTTGGGTTAAGGCTCCATTCCAAGAAAGAGACCCTATTAACTGACTGCCTAATTTCCAAGTTAGAAATGCACAAATCTCTTTCCAAATGGGAGGTGGTGTGTAACTTTGAAATAATTTCAATGGTTCCATAGCTGAAGGCCAACTGAGATTTTAGCTTCATCTCCTGGAAGACTATTCAGCCATGTACATTAGCTGGAGTTTGAAAGCAAAACAAGTAGTAAAAGAAAAAAGGAAGAATTTTAAAGGAGAATGAAACAACCACAACAAGACAAATAACCCTGAATCACAAATTAAAACACTCCCATTGGCAGAGACACAAAGGTAATATTTTCACTAGAATGAATAGTCCTAGAAAAATTTGTTCTCCAATATCAGACACAACCAGCCCTTTCCTTCCATATGAGACATGAATGTCTCCTTTTTCCACTTCATCTTTTGTACTTATCCAAACAAAATTTTAGCAGCAGAAAAAATAATGAATTTTGTCCATTTAGGTCCAGAATTTCCTCGTTAATGTATTAACTCCCTGGCAGTAGTCAAACAGGGCACTCTAACTCCAGAATATTTCCTTTTCTTTTATCACCTTTAGAATTCCAATGTCACCGAATAACTAACTATATTCTACTTACTTTTGTACCAGTGCAAGAAGCAGACGTCTTAAGAGCACATTAATTTCGTCCTACTGAACCTTTGAGAGGCTTTGTATAGCACAGAGGCAGACTGCTGTTTAAAAGGTTCTTTTTTTTTTTAAATGTGTGTCAGAACACTTTAACTTCAACCATTCTGCTAAGAGTCTGTTGTGTTAGTTCAAAGTGTACACAAAGGAGAGGATCACCACGTATGAACTAATATTTGCTTAACTGTCTTCATTTCCCCAGTGCCCTGCAATTCAAGTGCCCTGTATTCCTTTCTTTAGCAGTCATGACGGTAAGTGAAGAAAAATTGCGTTGTTCCTCAGTACAGCACTTGCCAAAGAGTTTAGTGTTTGGCCTCTAGTTTCTCACAACTATGTGTTAAATGATGGCTTTGCTTTCACGGAGGCTAAGGAGCAAGAGGTCCAGGGGGTTAGATCAGGTAAGTTCTCTGCCCCTGAGTTGCTGCTTCATCCTCCAGAGGTCAGAGTGCCCACTCCCCCCCCCCCCCCATATGTAACAGTTCTGAAAATAAATAACTGCCACCCTGGGTGGTGGGTCAAAAGTAAACTTAAATGCAAAACCAACAGCAACAAGAGAAAGAGAGACAGAGACAGAAGCAGAGAGAGGAGAGGGAAGAAGACGAAGATGAAGGAAAGAGAAAAAAGACAGAAAATGGTCCCTGAAGACCATCTGGAAACTCACTAGGGTGGCCACTGCTCTCTGCTGTGGGCAGTAGTTGGATGCGAACCAACGTTGTCAATCATTCACTCCCAAAGCTGACTTGAAGTTGCAACACAGAACAGCAGTATCAAAGCTTGAAGTGGGGTGAAGAGAGGAAGAACAACACAGCGGATCCTTGAATGTTACTACACGTCTGCGTTTGGAAAGATTTCCACAACTTTTCTTATCTTTCCTTCATCTGACCTTCATTTTTTCCTTCCCTTATCTCCTATCGCTACCTTTCTAGAGCCTACTATGTAGCGAATCTAAAGGTGGGAACAAAGGGCTAAATTGTGACAATGGTGGAAGGGGAGAAACACAGTCGGCTCCTTCACACGTCCTGCACCTGCCTGCCAGCTCCTTTGTTCACCCATCCCCCCAACTTCCCAGCCACTTGCTTGCAGGTGGTGGCTTTCTCAACACTGGTTCCAATGGTGGTAGTCCCCATAATTTCAAAACCCAGACTCCCAACATCGCGCTGCCTTTTTTGCCCATTTCAGAAGTGCTTTTCAACCTGCCGACAGTTCCTAAAGATCCAAATGCCATATCATTTTTATCCACCTTTTCATTGCCTCTGCTGCTTTGATCCCTTCGATTAACCGCACTTATAAGGAGAAAAGTTGTTTATTCTCTAGATTCTTAATAACAGCATTGCTTACAGGTGTATCAAAATAATGTCTGTGTATACTTGATCCCCGGAGGCACTCAATTTTTTTCAGTGTTGTTATACAGTAAAGCTCTCTTTATAAGATTGTTTTTCAATTGAGTGTTGGAAATAGAGAGGGGTAAGGCAAGTCCTATTTACCTTCACAGTTTCACACCCATTCCTCTCTAGAGGGAGCATGTGTCTCTTTTGGACCACGGGGCATTGCAGAGCCGAGCCAGGAAGTACAAAACGGTGCTCTCCTTCTGCCCATCCATACACCATGTTCTGTGTCCAGAGCCAAGTAAGGGAGCAGAGGTACTGCTCCCCACAGCAGCTAAGCCTGTGGTCTCTCCTCCAGGCCTCCCCAGGGAACAGAGCCTAGAACTATAGTTGATCCATCTCTGAACATAAGTGTTTTACTGTCTTTCTAAGGCCAGCATCCCCCATCCCAGAGTCCTTTTGGATTTCTTCCCTTTTACAGGCCCCACTGAGACGTCTCTCTGCTCAGTCAACACTGCAGTTGTCTCTGGCTGGGCCCTCTGGGCCTTAAGTAGGTCGACTGTGACCAGAAAGTTCTAGTTGTTGCTTTTGCTTCTCACTGCAGGTGGCAAGCAGCTTCCTGTGTGTGGTTCACATCAGGCTCTGCTTATTATCACGGCATATCTTACCTGGTTTGTTTCTTCTTCTTTTCCTCTGGCCCCTGGCCCATTTCTGCAAAAGTAAGAATGTCGTTTCTTCAACAAATAAAGGATTTCCTCTGAGCTCTCATAGGTTTGGTAAAACTCCATTGCTTTCATATTTCTTTTCCCCACCTAGGAGCTCTTTCCAAAAAGCACTACACCACAAGTGCTATTGGGTGGCATACAATGCCAAAAATATATATTTTTATTTCATTTTGAGTACAAGCACTTGTAAAACTTTGGGCACATAAGCCCCATCACCTGCCTCAGTTCTCACCAGGCCGTGGACCCAGTTATTCAGAGATTGCATATCTAAGTCCTTTCTTTTTATTTACTCTTTCATTAGGAAGGAAATGAACATGGAATCAAAATCATAGCATTAGATTTTGTTCCTCATTGGTTAATTCTCTTCTTCGGGGAAAGGATTTGCAGAAATAGATTGAAAGATCAGTTTTTTTTTAAGTTTTGAAATAATTTATGAATATAGTAATCATTTATTGAGTGCTTACTTCAGGCACTGGGCTATATGAATTCAATAATATTGTAAGGGTACTATTACCATCTGCATTTTACAGATTTATAAATAGGTTCAGACTAACTAACCTGCTGAAGGTCTCAAACAAGAACATAACAAAGCAGAAGTATTAGTGTAGATTTTACTGAATCCAAAACCTGTGATACTAGCTGCCCTGCCAAGGAGCCTGCCTTACAGATAAACTTATATTATTATCCAAGCTCCCGTAATGATAATTTAGAGTTTAAGGCACCATAGCTGCCAGCATTTGTGGGGTTTTTTGTTTTGTTTTTGCTAGCCCTCTACCTGCATTTTTTTAAAAATCAGGGCTATTGATTCCCAGGATAATTGAACATGCTTCTGCCCCTCCTTAACTAGGTAAGGTCTCCGTACTGAATTCAGGTCACCTTCTGATTCCTGTGGCCTGTCATGTAGCAGTGTAATGACCCTTCCCAGTAGAACAACAGCCTGACAGTTGCACACTCTCTCAAACACATCACTAAAATATTTCAGACATGTTACCTGACATGCTGAATGTTAACCATGTTATTGCTCTAGGGGTATTCTTCTAAGACACTTTAGCTTTTGGTCAAATTCCACATTACTTCAACCAAACCTCTTATGAAACAACTTTCATAAAACTGTACAAATAAAACTCCTTTCTCTCACTCTAGAGAAGCCCCTCAATTTCCACACAGAAACCATCTAAGCAAATCTGAATTTATCCTGATATTTAAAAGACTTTGAGTTTTCCTATTCCCATCAGTATTATTAACAGTAGACATTTGTACATTTTTAATGCACATTTCACATGTATAATCTCACTTAATTCTCACAACACCCCTATGGGTGGATATTATTGTCTCATTTTATAGATGGGAAAACTGAGCTCAGAGAGATTAGATAACCTGTTAAGATTGGTAATCAGGTGAGGTCATTTGACTCCAAAACCAATGCCCCTACGCCTACACCACATTCTTGGTGCCTAATTGGCAGATATTTCCTTTCTTTCCTTTCGGATATTTCCTTTCCTTTCTGCTAATTGGTAGATATTTATAAGGACCTCTAGCACATGTCAAAATATGTCCTTTCTTTTTTCCCTGAAGGAAGGGCTCCCAGATGAGCAAAAAGAGACAAAGAAAACTTAAAGGCATAGCAAATGTCTTAGAAAACATTACAGAGATGAGCCATTACCAACTTCTGGTGGTTTTCTTTCTTTTTTGGAGGGCAGTGATTCTGCTGATCCAATCACCTATAAAGTTCAAGTCTGGGCCTTTGTTGGAGCCAGTGGTCCAGGAAATACGCCGCTCACAGAAGCTGATATGAAAAATTTAAGTTGTTAGCAACAATAGATATTGTAAAGTATGATAAATATATATGCCTTAGCCATTTGGCATTTTGAACTAACGCATTTCCATGCTTCCATAAGGTAGGTCTTGAACAACATGTAGCTCTACAGGATGGAGTCTTAAAGCGTGAAAGACAGAAAGTAAAGGCCAGTAGATGCTCATAAAGAAGAAGAAGGAATACAAGTTTCTGGATATGATTTTTAAGCTCTTCTAACAGTTTCCTAGTTATATACCACCTCCAGGAGTGACCAGCAGGTGTCTCATACCTTTCACTATATCTGAGCACGGTAGTTAATACGCACTGTCCTCTATGCACTTGAACGGTGCTGCTGACCCACAGTAGGTCGGGTTTCTGTGCTGCTTTTTCTAATGCAGTGATACTTTGTTTTTACTGAAGTATAGTTGCTCTACAATATTATGTAAGTGACAGGTGTACAATATGGTGATTCATGATTTTTAAAGGTTATACTCCATTTATAGTTATTATAAAATATTGGCTATAGTTGTACAATGTATCCTTGTAGCTTATTTTATACCTAATAGCTTGTACCTCTTAATCTCCTGCCCCTATCTTGACCCTCCCCCGCTTTCTTCTCCCCACTGGTAACCACTAGTTTGTTATCTATATCTGTGAGTCTGCTTCTTTTTTGTTATATTCACTAGTTTGTTGTATTTTTTAGATTCCACATATAAGTGATATCATACAGTATTTGTCTTTCTTTATCTGACTTACTTCACTAAGCATAATATTCTCTAGGTCCATCCACATTGCTGCAAATGGCAGAATTTCATTCTTTTTTATGGCTGAGTAATATTTCATTATATATATATATATATATATATATATATATATATATGCCACATATTCTTTATCCATTCATCTGTTGATGGACACTTGGGTTGCTTTTATATCTTTGTTATTGTAAATAGTGCTGCTATGAACATTATGTTGCATGTACCTTTTTGAATTAGTGTTTTCATTTTTTTCTGCTATACACCCAGGAGTGGAATTGCTGGATCACATAGTAGTTCTATTTTTAGTTTTTTAAGGAAAATCTGTACTGTTTTCCACAGTGGCTGCACCAGTTTACTTTCCCACCAACAGTGCACGAGGGTTCCCTCTTCCCCATATCCTCACCAGCATTTGTTATTTGTGTTCTTTTTGATGATAGTCATTCTGACAGGTGTGAGGTGATATCTCACCATGGTTTGCAACTAACGCAGTGATGTTTGATCTACGTTCATTTGCTCTGCCTCACCTAGCCGCCCCTTCAGGTATTAGTGCATTTGTACTCATCAGCCACTGCTGACAGAAGCAGACGCACAGGCTCTGTCTGTGGCACCATCAAACCTAACTAGCACACTCAGAAACCAAGCCCATGATGCTGAAGCTTAGTGTTCCAGCCACCAGGACACTTGGGGCTTGTTATTTTGTGCTGGTGGTGGTGACTTTTCATCATCCAGATCTTTCACTTCTCATAGTTTTCACCATTTTTCTAAAAGGAAGCATGGAGGCCAGAGACAGACAACCTGGATTAGTCACATCTCTGCCACAAATTAAACATGCCAAGCTGGGCAAGCCCCTTAAATTTCCCTGACTTTCAAATTTCTTATGTGTAAAATGGAATAATAGTATCTGCTTTCCAGATTGTTGGCAGGATTAAACAGTTGACACCTTTATACCATCCTCACATCCCTTTGCCCAAAGGATAAAATCCTCATCCCTTTACATGATCTAAAACCCCTTCAGTTGCCCTCCAGTCTCATCCTTTGCCATTCTCCCCCCTTAAAAGTCTGTGCATCAGTCACGTCGAACTTCTTTCCCTTCCTTAAACATACCTCTCTCTTTTGCACAAACTCTTCCTCTCCCCCCTCCCCATCCTGGACTTTGCTAGGATAATTATTTAAGCCTTAGATTCCACATCAGTTCTTCCAAGAAGCTTTCTCTGACATCAGCTCTCCCCTCCCCCAGCCAACTCTCCACTAGAACACTAGGTACTTTACATGTGAAAGCCATCACTCACTCACTTAAAAATATTTATTAAGCACTCAGTTTCTGCTCTATATTCTGGATAGAGTGAACAAGAGGGACAAGGTCTCTGCTCTCATTTTAGTTGGGGAACAAGAAAATAAAGAACTCAATTAATTAGTACTAAGGAGAAATTTAGGTAGGACAGGTTCATAATCCTCTATCCAAAACCACTGGGATTACAAGTATTCCAAAATTCAGGATTTTTCAATTTAGAAAGGTAATACAGTGCTCATACTATTTGTTAAACCAACAGGGTCTGAGTTGGCTCCCCATAAATCAAACACATTAATGTCATTGCAATAAACTATATAAATACTCATAATAAATGAAATAAAGATTATAGTACTAATACGTTTGCACTCAAGTTAAGAGGGAAATTCTTTTTGTTTTCAGAGGTGTTTGGATCTGGGAACTGTGGAGGAAGAGGATGGGATGGAGAGATGCTTGGGAGGGGAGAAGGGCTTGAGATTGTGTGATCCGAGAAGGCCTCTCTTGGGAGATGATGTTGGAGCTGAGACAGGAAAGGTGTGTAGAAGCCTCACATGTAAAAGTCTGAGGGAAGAGCATGCCAGCCTGGAGGAGCCCCTCAAACAATGACCCAAAGGCTGAAGCTTGGTTTAATTAATTCTTTAATTTTCTGCCTCCTACTTTGGGTCATAAACTCACTAAGTCTAGAGATCATGTTTCTGTGGTTCACTGTGGCACTGTGCTCCCAGTGTGGACAAAGGTGCCTGGCACAGAGGAGTTGCTCAAAAAACATATGTTGAAGCAATGAAAATGATTGATTAACAAAATAAAATGAAGTAACTTATTATCAAAGGGTTAGGTCAGAGGAGATCAATACGGCACACAGGAAGACCAAGATCTTAAAAATCACAGAGGAAGCTGGTGAAATTGACACTAACAGGTCTCCAACTTCTACCATTTTGCTTTGTCCACTAAATTTGGGAGCCATTAGTAGCTCACGTGATCACCAGCAGCGCCTCTCCACCAGCAGACACTGAGGGAAGAAAGCCCTCGTTCTGGGATGTTTGCCAGTGAGGCACTCCAGAGCTACTCCTTACTTCCTCCTCTGTGTTCCCCTGCAATGTTTCCTCAAACTCCAATAACTTCAAGTCTCTTCTGCAACCCGTGGTATGACAGACACATCAATCATAAAATCAGAGGCTGAAAGAGACATTGAGAGGTAATTTGAGTCACATCTTCTCCATTTTCAGACTCAGACACACTTAAACAAACTTTAGAAGAGAAGAATCTACCACCTATATTATTTTAAGCCCAGGAGGCAGAAATTCCATGATCTTTCATAACAACTCAAGTCATTGACTGTGGGGGGAGGGATGGGATTTATTTCTCATTCCAATGAAGACCAAGACATGGTCTTTAATTAGAACTAATAACATTAAAAGTTTAAACTTATCAGAGGCTTTTATTAAGAAATTAATGCTAGATGGCAGTAAAGTCAAAATCTGTAAATACTTTGTGTTCTTGCATGTGAGGGTCAAGATGATCGATGTTTGGAGGCAAAACAAAATAAGGAGATGGCTCAAATAAAGGAGAGTGTAGCTTTTATTGACTGTTTTGGTTTCAGAAAAACACTTCTGTGAATTTTCTACCCTCCCTCATAGAAACTATATCAGCAAAAGAACAGCTATTTTCCTCTATTACAAATTAGGTCATCACTACATCTGGAAAACATTAATGCCCAGGGGTTTGCCCAGTTACATCAACTAACGTTGCTAACAGGTTCCATTAAGCAGAGTACCTAGATTTCATCTCTCTTCCTTCCCTAAACTCTTTTTAAAAAAACAAATTTATTTATTTATTTTTGGCTGTGTTGGGTCTTTGTTGCTGTGCGGGGGCTTTCTCTAGTTGTGGCGAGCGGGGGCTACTCTTCGTTGCGGTGCACGGACTTCTCATTGCGTAGCTTCTCTTGTTGCAGAGCACAGGCTCTAGCATGCGGGCTTCAGCAGTTGTGGCAGGTGGGCTCTAGAGCACATTCTCAGTAGTTGTGGTACCTGGGCTTAGTTGCTCTGTGGCATGTGGGATCTTCCCGGACCAGGGATTGAACCCATGTCCCCTGTATTGGCAGGCAGATTCTTAACCACTGTGCCACCAGGGAAGTCCCTTTTCCTAAACTCTTAACCTTTCAGGTTCTCTTCTATCAGAGAGCTACTGGTTGTAGTATATTTGAATTTCTCCTATAATGAGCTGATTTTTTAAAAATAATCTTGTACAAGACAGTTTGGAAGGGATCTACACACGCATATACCAAGACCACTGTCGTTTTTAAAAAAAAAATCACTGAATGATATCCAAACTATAAAAATCAATATACAAAGGTCCAACAAGGAACAAATAACCTGGTTGAACAAGTATGATTGAGCAAGTCACCATGGCATGTACAAGGCATCATGGTACACCCTGTGGAGGATGCAAAGAGGCCTAAGATGCAGTAACTACCTTCAGCAAAACACCTCTCCAGTGTGACCTGGAGATACCTGCAGACACAGCAGCATGTGACAGATGCAAGGTAGAGACCCAGTAATGCACAAATAGGAGTACAGAGGAGAGAGAACACGCTTACATCTGCCAGAGAAACCGTGAACAGTTTCACCAAGAAAGTGGCATTGGAACTTAGCCTTGAAAGATAGTGAATATTTTGGTATCATTTAAAAAAAAAAAAGTCTTCATTTATTTAAGCCACTTCAGTCAGATTTTTTGCTGTTTTTGAGAGAATGCATTCCTAAATTATGTAGTGGAGAATGCCAACAACCAAAGATATTCTTTTTTAACTGAGGTATAATTGACATATGACAGACTTTCAGTTGTACAACATAATGATTCAATATCTGAATAAATTGTGAAATGATCACCACAATATGTCTAGTTAACATCCATCCCCACGCATAGTTACCAAAAAAGTTTTAATCTTTTTAATTGCAAGAAAAAGCTCCAGGGGCTTCCCTGGTGGCGCAGTGGTTGAGAGTCCGCCTGCCGATGCAGGGGACACAGGTTCGTACCCCGGTCTGGGAAGATCCCACATGCCGCGGAGTGGCTAGGCCCGTGAGCCATGGCCGCTGAGCCTGCGCGTCCGGAGCCCGTGTTCCGCAACGGGAGAGGCCACAACAGTGAGAGGCCCACGTACCGCAAAAAAAAAAAAAAAAAAAAAAAAGAAAGAAAAAGCTCCAACTCAGACTGGTTTCAATAAAGAAAGATTTTTGTTTCACTTAACAGAAGACCAAGGTAGAGAGGGCTCTGGGCTCATCATGAGTAACTTCATGATATCGGTCAGTTTCTCTCTATCTCCTCCGCTATTTTACATCCTTCATCTTCACCTTCATCTCTGATTGGGTGGCAGTAGTTCAGACATCACATCCAGACACAGCCATGTTCAAATGAAGAAGAGGAATGGTCTCCTTCACTGGAAGGGTAAAACCTTTACCAGCAGATTTCCTTTACATCTTGTTGGCCATATAAAGTTCCCTCTATCAATCCCTGCAAAAGACAGGGAATTCCCAGGGTTGGATTAGACTGCCCGTCCTCTGCAGTGTAAAGTATCTAGGGGGGAGTCATCGCAATGGATAGTATACAATGAAACAGACAGAAATGAAGGTCTGGGCATTCCTTGTGGAGGAAACATCACAAACAACAGCAAAGAGTCAGAAAATATCAGGTATGAGAATCAGAATACAAATGTGAATAAGATATAACAAGAGGATGAAGGGAAGGAAGAGAAGTAAAAACAACCAATGAAAAGTATCATTTATTAGGCACTGTGTGTCAGACGTTATGCCCCAAAATTTACATACATCATCATATTCAGTTCTCACAATAACCGTTTTGTAAGGGATATTATTACCCCACATTTCAGATGCCAAAATTGAGGCTGACAGAGATTAAGAGATTGTCCAATTTCACATAGGTAGTAGGTGGTGGAATCAAGATTTAATTGAAGATCCATTTAATTCCAAAATTCATATTTCAGGGGACAGAGGAATCTAATTTAGCTAAAGAATAGAGTACATGTATAGAGGGCACTGAAAAAAAAGCCAGATATATTTGGGTCTGTGTTGTGGAAGAATTTAATACCAAAATAAGGAGTTTGGATTTTATTCTGTGGCTGAAAGGAGATATTGAAAATCTTTGTGTTAAAAAAAAGAAGTCAAGATTAGAACTATATTTTAGACAGAATATCCTGTCTGTGACTTGTAGAATGGATTATGATAGGAAATCTGACTACTGAATGACCTAAAAGGTGACGCCAATAATTTGGCAAATCATAGAAAGGATTTGACTACAAGTTAACGGCATGGGGGCTAAGGAAAAAAGAAGATGACAAAGAAGGAGAAGGAGAAAGAGAAAAAGAAGAATTCTGTAGGAATTTTTGCACAACTACTTGTAGGATATGAGGGATTAGGAAGAAGGTGAGGTGAAAGATGACTCAGAGTTTTGAAGTCTTGGAAACTGGATAAATAGTGGCATTATTCACATTAGAAGAAACACCAAGAGGAATTGTTTATCTGGTGGGAGGAAGGGCAAGACTTTACTACTAACTTCTTAAAATTGTCCTTAAGCAGAGCCTTGATATTTAGCACAAGATGAGACAACAAAACAGGAAAGATCAGTGCTAGAGACTGAGAAGAAACAGGCTAATTAGTTTTTCCACCTCTCCGAGTCTGTCTTTGATCTTTCTTCAATCCCTTCATTGTTTGGCAATTGCTCCATTAGAGGATGGAATAACACACACAGGGACGGTGTAATTCAAATGAGCCCATTTTGCTACTTGTCAACAAAAGTTTTGACTACAGGAGGAGTTCGCCATAAAGAAACCTAATTTAAAAAAATTGGAATTCACAAAAATTAATTTGCACGGGTCATATGATTAAGCAAAAAGATTTCCTCCTTTCAAAACAGTTGGCCCCAAAAGCCTTTTTGAATACTTCCTCAATATGGCTTAATTTACAAATAACACATCCAAAACTGTTACCTGTATATGTATAGCAACACTTTTCTTACTTTCTATGTTAAAACTGCACCAAATAAGATTTCAGCTGGGTTTATGTTAAGATTTCATTTATCCTTTTTCTACTTGACTGTTGTGATCAATGTTAGAACACCCACAATTTTACTACTCCTACTCTTAAATTTTAACCTTACCTGAGGCTCAGAAGCCAATCATGAGAGTCTTAGCTGATTGAACAATGTTATAATATAGTTATTTCTATTTTATATTACCATAGATGCTATCCTGGTGTTCTCTTAGCAGCTTAAAACAATGCCCACTTACTGGCTCACAGTTCTGTAAGTCATAAATCCAGCATGGTGTGACTGAGTTCTCTGCTCAGGATATCACAAGGCTGAAATCATGTTGTCAGCCATCTGAATTTGGAAGTTCTAAGAAAAATCCACTTCGAAGCTCATATTTGTTGTTGGTAGAATTCAGCTCCTTGCAGTTGTAGGACTGAAGTCTCTATTTCCTCACTGGCTACTCTCTATGTGTTATTTTCAGGTGCTTTCCATGTGGCCACCATAGGCAGTTCACATGACCTTTGCTTTCTTCCCCACCAGCCAGTGAACATCTCTAGGACTCTGTCTTTTCTTACCATCCAGAGAAAACCCTTTGCCTTTAAAGAACACCTGTGATTAGGATAGGCCCACTCAGATAATCTCACTATCTTAATATCAACTGATTGGTTACATCTCCAAAATCCCTTTGCCAACTAAGATAACATAATCACAGGAATAACACTAGGAGGCAGAAATTGTGGGGCCATCATAGAATTCTACCTGCTGCACATAAAGTTATATTTTATTTATTATTTTTGTTTGTAATAACATCACAGTTATTATAAATCCTAATAAATTCTGAACAAATTGTCCCTTTCGTTTTTCTCCAAAGATACTACGCTCATCTCTTTTCTTCTACTTGACCTTTTAAAATTGTTTTCCTTGCTCCATTCTGTAACACTTCTTTGATGTTTCTTTTTCCCTTTACTTCTTCTTCCTTATTCCTTTTCTCTCTATTCATCTCCAACCTCCTCTTTTAATGTCTCCAAGTAAGGATATTGTCACTTTGTGTATATTTTACACACAGATGTTCTGTAATTATTTATAATGATATGCTGCACTTCTATGGTGTCTCTCATCAAAACCTCAAAGCTTATAAGCATTAATTATGCAATGTAAAAATACACTGTGAGGATGTAGCAAGTGATTATTCCATTTTACGGATGGGAAAACTAAGACTGAAAGGGGTCAAGAATCTTCCTAGATCATCCAGTTAATAGAGAAAAGAGAGGGGTTGAAGCCTGGTAATTTGTCTTCCCCTTCCTCTGATAACCCTTAGGGAAGTTTTTTTAAGTTCCTCCCAATGATTAGAGGTTCAGAACTTCTGTCTTGTCATTGATGGTGTCTCTGCCGCCTACCAGCATCCACACAGGAAATGATATGTTCAGGAAGGAGGCACTGGTGATGTTAAAGCCTGACAGAGTGTGTGGAGGGAAATAATTTAGGTGAAAGAGAACCAGAGCCAAACCCTAACAGTGGCCAGAACTAACTGGGGAGTGAGGGGTTCAGACACACAGTCACCAAACTCCTGAACTAAAAGAAACTATGGAAGCCATCTAGCTCTCACCTGACAAGTGATGAGAATGAATCTCAGAGAAGCAAAGTGGCTTAAACTTTATTCCAGAATGAGCTCAGAGCTGAGCTGGTATCAGAGTCCCAGTGTTGGGACAATCAGGGCAATGACCTTCCCACTGTGTCTCGCTGCATTGTGCTTCCCCCTCTACTCCCCACTACCCTCTAGTGGTGGGAGGAGGAAGTGGAAATTTGGGGCCAGGGTGCTGGCACAGGCTGGATGTTTGGGGTGGGAAAGAAAGGAATGGCTCTAAAATCTGTTTCAAGTTGATACATACTAAATGTTGTTAAGAGGAAATTCTACCTCCTGGTCATCTGTGCTTTGTTCTTCATTGTGGCTTAATTCTGGTCCCCACTCCTAAGAGCAAGATGGTCTTACTTCTCTATTTTCCATTTTATGTTTACCTTAAAATCTTTTTCTAATTTGAAAACTCTCCCCACTCCCAACCACCATGTCCTTGCCCCCAAATCAAATGTTTGGAGGTGAGAACAAGTGGCCCCATTTGAAGAGAACACAGTTAGAATTACTCTAAACTTTGTTTTAGAGTCTTCCAAGCTCTTTAGTCCACTATTTTTTTTTTAAGGAAATGTGTATACACCATAAGAAGGCACATCGAACAGTTGTAAAGTTGCCATTCTTAAATAAGGAGTATTTCTTGAGGTACTTTTGAAAATAATTTCTCGCAGAAAAAAAACCAAAAAAACCTCCTGTGGAGAAGTGGCAGTTGAGTAAACACTTCATGTGAGCAGGTGGAAGCAAAAAAGTTATCCTGTCAAAGGTTCACAGGCACCCAATACTCAAACCAGAAAATTGCAAAGCAGCATGAAAACGGCGGAACTGCAGTTTCATTGTGCCTGAAATCCTAAAGTTAACCTGCCTGTGACCTTTTTTGATTATGGTCTTATAGCCTTCCTTTTCTACCCATAGAGCTGAAAAATGAAGACTGTGAAAATCCAGAAAATTCTTGGATCTGTCTGCTTTTGAAATTGTTTTTGAAATTCTTTCAGTATATTTTCAGTAATATATTCTTTCAGTATATTTTTCAGTATTTTTCAGAACATTCATTATTTTGAACACACACACCCCCACACAAAACTTCTGTCTGCCTAGATCTAGTCTGATACCAAGGCCTCCTGAAATGTTTTTTAATTAAATTTGAAATTTTAGTGTAGACAAATGATCTTTATAGATGATTTTTTTTTTTCAGTGATTTGAATTGTCAACATTTGACAGCAATTACTTTTCAGGTTAGAGCCTTATGGAGGGCTAGCTTTCACTCTCCCTCTAAATACACTTTTTATACTAGTTTATAGTCCTAAAACACATATAATGCTTAATTTCTTTTTTTTTTTTTTTTTTTT
>NW_006790911.1:185709-201165 GCF_000442215.2 Lipotes vexillifer | reverse complement strand
CTTCCCAGACCGGGGCACGAGCCCGTGTCCCCTGCATCGGCAGGCGGACTCTCAACCACTGCGCCACCAGGGAAGCCCTAATTCTTAATTTTGAGATGCTGTTTTTATAGTAATAATTATGGCTCCACTATTTGAATTTTTTCAATATGAAAAAGGCAAGATTTGGGGGCACACTAAGTGCTCTAAATTATAAAGTCACTAATATGCTTTTTAATACAGAGAAACACTTAGAATTATCAAATACAGAAAATAGGTATATACTCTAGCTTTTGTTTGATACTTTGCATAATTGTGTTAAAAATCTTACTTTTACAGACTATTGAAAGACATGGGGGGAAAGTAATGACATAATGTTTAATGAAAAGATCAAGACAGCTTCTTGGTGATTCTAGTTCTTAACAAGCTTCTTCCTACTGCCCTCCACCACTCAACCTCAACAAAGTAGTAAGGGTTAGGGTTAGGGTGCTTAAAAAGCTTTATACATTTCAACACTGCTTATTGTTTTGTGTTTTTCTTTAATGCTACAAAACTAACAAAAAATAGAACTTCCTTACCTTGGTAAAATAGAGTATGATTCAGCCATAAAAAAGAAGGAAATCCTGCCTTTTGTGACAACATGGATGGAATTCACAGACATTATACTAGGTGAAATAAGTCAGACAGAGAAAGACAGATACTGTATGTTGTCAGTTATATGTGGAATCTGAAAATGTCTGAACTGAATTCAGACATTGAGAGTAGAATGATGGTCACCAGGGACTTGGGGGTGGGAAAAATGGAGAGACATTTCTCAAATAATACAATTTTCCAGCTATAAGATAAATAAGTTCTGGGGAATCTAAAGTACAGCATAGTGATCATAATTAACAATATTGTATTAAATACTGGAAAGTTGTTAAGAGAATAGATCTTAAATGTTATTAACAAAGAAAGTGGTAATCATGTGAGGGGATAGAAGTACTAACTAACTTTATTGTGGTAATTATTTCACAATATATACATGTATAAATCATTATGGTGTACATCTTAAACTTACATATGTTATATGTCAATAATATCTCAATAAAGCTGGAGAAAAACTCCCTGTGGAATCTCGTCTCTTTAGTCCTCTTTCCTTCCAATTGGAGGCAATTTCTGGACCATGGCACAAGGAGGACAAGCCAAACTGGTAGTATTGCTGAACTGAGGTGGCAGAGATAGGTGTTCAGAACAGCAGAGACAGATAGAATTGGGGGGAAGAAAGGAGAGACTCCATAAAGAAGGAGCCCCACAAGTCTTTAGTTACACATGTGCATGAGGAGGGTGAAACTCCACAAGGCCAGGCAAAAACAAGTTCTAAGTAAAGAACAAATTACTAGAGAATTGTAAGCCAAACAATTCCCAGAGTGCACACATGGCTTGGAATTGTTCAAATTCCTTCCACTTAGAATGGAGAAAACTCACTTGAACTATAGAAGGTTCACAACCCAGCAGTAGCACTAAATTTTTCCTAGGGTAAAGGCTACTCTAGATTTGTGCTTTAAAAGACTTTTTTTAAAAAAAAAAAAGCCTTAAAGAGATCAATCTGATCTGGATGTAACTTAACTACCACCCATAACAAAATCCAAGAGTCCTTAAAGGAAGATAACAAAATCCAGCACTCAACAAAGTAAAACTCACAATTATTAAACAGGTGAAGATGCAAGAAAATGTGACCCATAATAATAAGAAAAATATACAATAGACATAGATCCAGAAATGACAAAAATGATGGAATTAACAGACAAAGATTTTAAAACAGATTTTGTAAATATGCTGAATTTGCCCAGAGTTAAACAAAAATATAAACATAATGATGAGATATATGAAAGATATAAAATAGAACCAAATGGAAATTTTGAATATGTAAAATATATATGGAAAAATATTTTCCACTCAATTTAATTAATAGCATATTAGATAATATAGAAGAAAACATTAGTGACCTTGAAGACTTAGCAGTAGAAACTATCCATAGTAAATCACAAAAAAGCAAAAAAGACTGAAAAAACTGACAGCCTCAGAGACTTGTGGATAATATCAAGCAATATAATATATAGTAATTGAAATATTTGAAGAAATGATAACAAAATTTTTCAAATTTTAATAACTATAAGCCCAAAGATCCAAGAAACTCAACAAAACTCAAACAAAATCAACATAAATTAAAGCATACCAAGAAATATAATAATAATAATTTCTAAAATCCAGTGATGATTCAAAATTTTAAAAGCAGCCAAAGAAAAATCCTACATTATATTCAGAGAAACAAAAATAAAGATGACATAGACTTCTCATCTGAAACTATGCCAGCCAGAAAACAATGAAACAATACCTTTAAAGTACTGAAGGGAAATACTGTCAATTTAGACTAGTATATCTACCAAAATAGCCTTCAAAACTAAAGATAAGTGCTCACATCAGCAGCACATATACTAAAATTGGAACGATACAGAGAAGATTAGCATGGCCCCTGTGCAAGGATGACACGCAAATTCGTAAAGCATTCCATATTAAAAAAAAACTAAAGATAAAATAAACTTTCTCAGGTAACCAAAACCTGAGGGAGGGAATTTAACATCAGCAAAACTACACTATAAGGAATGTTAAAAAAGTTTTTCTGACAAAAACAGACAAACAAACAACAACAACAACAAAAAACTGATGGAAACTTGGATCTACACAGAGGAATTAAAAAAACCAAAAATAATAAAAATATAGGGAAATACAAAAGAACTTCCCCTCATTTAAAAATTACTTAAAAGAAAATTGACTGTTTAAAACAAACATAATAAAAATGTATTCTACAGTTTATAACACATGTATAAGATACTGACAAAATTTTATATTATACATGAAGTGATATAATATCATTTTAATGTAAACTGTGATAAGATAAAGATCCATATGGCAAACCTTAGCAACTATAAAAAATTAAAAGGTAGTGAAAATAAGTTAATAATAAATATAAAATAGTATATTTTATTTATTATTATTTTTTAATAATATATTTTGAAATAATCCAAAATACTTCAGGAAATGAAAGAAAAAAAAGGAAGGAGCAAATAAAAGGATGGTAGATTTAAATTCAACCATACTGATAATTATATTAAATATAAATAATCTTGAGACTCCAATTAAAATGCAATGCAGAGATTGTCAGATTAGATAACAAAATAAGACCCAACCGTAAGCCATCTACCAAAAAATGCCCTTTAAATATAATGATACAGGGCTTCCCTGGTGGCGCAGTGGTTGAGAATCTGCCTGCCAATGCAGGGGACACGGGTTCGAGCCCTGGTCTGGGAGGATCCCATACGCCGCAGAGCAACTGGGCCCGTGAGCCACAACTACTGAGCCTGCACGTCTGGAGCCTGTGCTCCACAACAAGAGAGGCCATGACAGTGAGAGGCCCATGCACCACAATGAAGAGTGGCCCCCGGTCGCCACAACTAGAGAAAGCCCTCGCACAGAAACGAAGACCCAACACAGCCAAAAATAAATTAATTAATTAAATATAATGATACAGATAGTTTAAAAGTAAAAGACTTGGAAAGCTATATACATCCAAAGCTAACATAAGAGAACTTTAATGGACCAGGAACACTCCCACCTTAGGACCAGTGCACTGAATGGAACCTCCCCCTGGGGCACTTTCTCACACTTGTCCACAGGACTGATTCCCTCACCTTCTTCACATTATCACTCAAGTGTCATCATCTCAATGGAGCCTACCCAGACTCCCCTATTTCAGATTGCCACTCAAATCACCCTCCCTCTCAGAACTCTAAATCCTCATATTTTTCCTTCTGTTCCAGAACTCTATTACCTTCAAAGCATACAATTTATCAGCCTTACTCCTTACTGTGTCTCTCTCCCATTAGAATGTAAGCTCTTTAAGAGTTGGGATCTTTGTTTGTTCCTCACTGTATCCAGAGAACTTAGAATAGTACCTGGCACCTAGTTGGCATTCAGTGTACACTGGTTGTTGAATTATCTTACATCACTAGGTAAGATTGTGGCTGACCCCTTTGATTTCAGGTCTCTTGATACCTAATCTTGTGCTTTTTCTAGCTGCCTTGTTATAAGTTGATAGAGTAATGGAACATTCCAAGAAAAGCTCATTGAAATTGGGTCTTCATTAACTGAAGTCTGCCGTACTGAACAAGTATCATTCTACTATATTCTGTGACTATGGATTGGATTTAGATTGGATAAACATAGTCTCAGAGGACCAGACTAGAGAATATTGCTGAAGTTAAAGTGAATCAGATTATAGCTCAGTCTAAAAAACACTATCTAGTAATGACAGCTGTTCAAAGATGAAGTGGATGGCTGTAAAACAACTTTGATTTCCATTCACTTAAGGTGTTCAAGTAAAGGATAGGAAGTCATTTGGTAAGAAATCCAAACATCAAATGTGTAACATGACCAGAACATCTTCCTGGGAAATCTACTCATGGATCAGTCCTACATTATCTTGGCTTTTCCAAGACTATTTTGCTCCTAGTTTTGTACAAGTTATTAAGAAATTCAAGAAAATGAGTTTTGACTTTTCAAGCTGTGCTAACAGGAGTAAAATGAAGTGAGATTTTAGTTAGTATCCCTCTTCTGACCCATTACCACTCTTCTTCTACCCACCTCCTTTCCCCCAACCTACAATGTGACACCCTCACCACTGTCGTATATTGTTGTATTAAGGAGCAGTAATTTCCTCTTCAAATTACAGGTTGATTTCCTAAAGTGATTGAGTTGGACTTTAATTCAAGTCAATTCACTTTGCTTGAATAACCTTAATGAAGAGGAATTATTTCCAGTGGTGTGCTGTAAAATGCTGAACAACTAGTTCTCAGAAAAAAATTAATTCCATTTTATAGTAATTCAACAATATAAATAATCCCACCATGGCTGATACCAAGATACCAGCGTTATGTCACTGAATGTAGAGTTGGGAAGTGCTGCCATTAGTTTTCCATTGCTGCCATTAAAAACATTAGCACAGGGGCTTGCCTGGTGGCACAGTGGTTAAGAATCCACCTCCCAAGGCAGGAGACACAGGTTCATGCCCTGGTCTGGGAAGATCCCACATGCCGCAGAGCACCTAAGCCTGTGCACCACAACTACTGAGCCTGCACTCTAGAGCCCACAAGCCACAACTACTGAGCCCACATGCCACATCTACTGAAGCCTGTTTGCCTAGAGTCCATGCTCCACAACAAGAGAAGCCACCGCAATGAGAAGCCCATGCACCGCAACCAAGTGTAGCCCTAACTTGCCACAACTAGAGAAAGCCTGTGCGCAGCGACAAAGACCCAACACAGCCAAAACAAAACAAAACAAAACAAAACAAAACAAAATATTAGCACAAACTTAGTGGCTCAAAACAACACAAGTTTATTACCTTAAACTTCTGTAGGTTGGGAGTCTGACCTATGGTTCACCAGGTTAAAATCAAGGTGTCATCAAGGCTTCATTCTTTTCTGCAATCTCTAAGGGAGAATCTGTTCCTTTGCCTTTTCCAGCCTCTGTAGGCCATCCACTTTCTTTGGTCAATGGCCCCCTTCCTCTATCTTCAAAGTCAGCAATGGAGGGTCAAGTTTTTTCACATCACATCTCTCTGACCTTCTTTCCATCATCACTCTCTGACACTCAACCAGGAAAGTTCTCCATTTTTAAGAATTCATGTGATTAGATTGGACCCACTGGGTAATCCAAGATAATCTCTGCATCTCAAGGTCCTTTACATTAATTGCATCTGCAAATTTTCTTTTGCTTATTACTGTGTAAGGTAACATATTCACAGGTTCCAGGGATTAGGATGTGAACATCTTTGGAGGTCCATTATTCTGCCAACACTGGAGGAGATGCTACGATTAGTTTCATGAGTCAGTAAGCACTGGCTCCAGAAAACCACTGAATTAATTCCTCTCTATGTTCCCATATTTTTGAGATACATCACACAGTAACTTGATCAGTTTTCTCTTTTTGTCTCAACTATGAAGTAAGCAGTCATTGAGATTTAAATATTTGCACAAAGCCAAATGGCAAAAAAGAAGAAAAAAGCCAAGTCAAATGCACAGCTGAAAATTAAAAACATGCTACAGCAATCTGAATTGCTTTACATGTCAATTCTCACACTGACATTTCAAGTCACATGGGAAGGTTAATTTACAGTACTTTAGCCACCACTAGCATGTATTAATGCAAATTTTTCACAGAATCATAAAATAATTCTATAAATATAAGCACAAAATTCGAAAGTTCGTCTATCACCACTTTCATATAGTTAAATGAATTTTGTAGTCATCTATCTTGCATGCAAAATGATATATGAAATAATTGAATTCTTGCTTTTATTATGTTCACCTTATACTACTACTATTATGAATAATAATAAATTACCATCCCAGGAACGAAGTGGTGGTATACACTTTTCTGACATTCTGTTCTTAGGTTTCAGCATTCTAAATCCAAAGCTATCTGGACTAATTGGACAAGTACAGCAACAGAAACTAGAAATTATGGATACTCATCCTTTGGTTTTCTTTGACTTACTGTGCAGTCTTTTTCCAGTTTACTTAATTCTTTATAATGCAGATAATCTACCCATAAAATAAAATAAGCATAGCAATATTCATCTGCTAAATAACTAGACACTATACTTTGAAAGCTAAAACAAGATCCTTTGCATAGTAACTAATTTACTATGTAAATTATTTACATAGTAAATGCTATATGTGACATCTCAGTGCCCTGAGGACCTTTATTATTCTTAGGTGACTTGTGATCGCTAGTATATAGGGATGTTAGGCTCTACATAGGCATTTCCATGCAAAGCTCAGTTACCTCTAACTCATCAGGAGTAAACACACTCTTGTGTTGGACATAAGTTATTTCATCTGCTCAGCATCTCCTCCTTCAGTGAACCTCAACTCCAGCATGTATTTCTAATGGCTATAGGAATGCACATTACAACATGTCCAGAACTCAATAAGAGCAAATAAATTCTCTTTTTTTTCAGCTTGCTAAGGTTGCCAATGAAAATGTCCCTCCTGCCATGAAAAGGAGGAGAGAATTGCACCAACACTTGCACCAACACAGAAACAGAACTGGAGTAAAGCAGAGGAAGGACACATGCTAAGTGTTCAGTTCTCATCCTTCAAGTGCTGGTTCCTACAGGAGCTATCCCAATACCCTTCCTAGGTATATGTTTCCTAGATATATAAATAAATACATTTTTCTTTGACTGAGTTAGATTCTAATCAACTAAGCTCCAATATAAAATAAAAATTGTTTTAAAAAAGAAAAAAGTTTCTGCCACTTAAAACCAAGAGTTGCAACTAATTCATCTGGTCTGAAGGAGAAATTGGTCTAAAAAAGAAACTGCTTACCCTCACAGGTAGACCTTTTGACCTTCTTTTAAGAATATAGTAAAGGAAGCACATGTATAAGATATCAAAAATGAAGTAAGGTTTATGTTGTTGTGATCTTCATGCAAAATCAATGTCAAAAAATGTGAAGGGTGTGCGATTTTATCCAACCTGCAGGCTAACAAATTACCCTGCCATGGTTGCTGGCAGAGACATGACTATCCTGGATCAGAAACAAAGGACAGTTCGTTACTCACATCCATAACAGTAGCTGGAATATCAGCAAGTTTTTTAAGTTCCCCAAGCCCCAGTTCCCACAGAGTAAATTGACACTGATATGTATACTGGTTGTGTTACAGGAGAGAAGGGAACCCAAAATTTTATAATGGGCAGTAAGCCTGCCAGACCTTTGGTCCCAGAAAGAGACATCATTTTTCTTTTATCAGATACTAAACAAACTCATCCTTTGCTCCATAAGGAGATACTATATCTTCCAAGGCTGGTCCCTACAAACATCCTTGACAAGATACTCTGAAAGAAAGGTACTCAGTGCCTCTACTCCCAAGACCTGCAGAAATGCAAGAGACCCACGGAGAATTGTGGCTCACTAATCAATAGAGAAAGAAGTATTCAAATATTTATTGAGTGGTTAACTTTTTCTTACTATGAAGACTCTTACATTGCCCTTCTAAACTTATCATAGCTTCAGTATTTAGAGCTATTATAAAACACAGGATTGTTTTATTTTTAAGATTGATTATTTAAGAATAGAATTCATGTAATCATGAGCACAAATGTATTGTATTTCCAGAGCACAAATAGAATATTGTCCTTCAAGGACATATCACTCCTGATCTTCAAGATGGTGGAGGAGTAAGACATTGAGATCACCTTCCTCCCCACAAATACAACAAAAATACATCTAACTATGGAACAATTCCTACAGAACACCTACTGAAAACTGGCAGAAGACTTCAGACTTCCCAAAAGGCAAGAAACTCCCCACGTACCTAGCCGTGTGGCTAACAGGGTCTTGGTGCTCTGGCCAGGTGTCAGGCCTGAGCCTCTGAGGTGGGAGAGCCAAGTTTATGACACTGGACCACCAGAGACCTCCCAGCCCCATGTAATATCAATCAGTGAGAGCTCTCCCACAGATCTCCATCTCAATGCTAAGACCCAGCTCCACTCAACGCCCAGAAAGCTCCAGTGTTGGACACCTGATGTGAAACAACTAGCAAGACAGGAACATAACTCCACCCACTAGCAGAGAGGCTGTCTAAAATCATAAAAAGTTCACAGACACCTCAAAACACAACACAAGACATGATCCTGCCCACCAGAAAGACAAGGCTGTGCACCAGCCTCATCCACCAGAACACAGGCACCAGTCGCCTCCACCAGGAATCCTACACAGCCCACTGAAGTAACCTTATGCACTGTAAGCAGACACAAAAAAATAACGGGAACTATGGACTCACAGCCTGCAAAAAGGAGACCCCAAACACAGTAAGTTAAGCAAAATGGGAAGACAGAGATGCACAGCAGATGAAGGAATAAGGTAAAAACCCACCAGGGCTTCCCTGGTGGCTCAGTGGTTGAGAGTCCGCCTGCCAATGCAGGGGACATGGGTTCGTGCCCCGGTCTGGGAGGATCCCACGTGCCACGGAGCGGCTGGGCCCTTGGGCCATGGTTAACCTGTAGCCTGCAAAAAGGAGACCCCAAACACAGTAAGATAAGCAAAATGAGAAGACAGAAAAACACACAGCAGACAAAGGAGCAAGATAAAAACCTACCAGACCTAACAAATGAAGAGGAAATAGACAGTATACCTGAAAAAGAATTCAGAATAATAGTAAAGATGATCCAAAATCTTGTAAATAGAATAGAAAGAATGCAAGAAACATTTAACAATTCCAAAATCTTGGAAATAGAATGGAGAAAATACAAGAAACATTTAACAAGGACCTACAAGAACTAGAGACCAAACAAACAATGATGAACAAGGAAATTAAAAATTCTCTAGAAGGAATTAATAGCAGAATAACTGAGGCAGAAGAACTGATAAGTGACCTGGAAGATAAAAGAGTGGAAATAACTACCACAGAGCAGAATAAAGAAAAATGATTAAAAAGAATTGAGAATCATCTCAGAGACCTCTGGAATAACAAATGCACAAACATTCGAATTATAGGGTCCCAGAGGAAGAAGAGAAAAAGAAAGGGACTGAGAAAATATTTGAACAGATTATAGTTGAAAACTTCCCTAATTTGAGAAAGGAAATACTCAATCAAGTCCAGGAAGCACAGAGAGTCCATACAGGATAAATCCAAGGAGAAATATGCCAAGACACATATTACTCAAACTTTCAAAACTTAAATACAAAGAAAAAATATTAAAAGCAGCACGAGAAAAACAGTAAATAACATACAAGGGAATCCCCATAAGGTTAACAGCTGACATTTCAGCAGAAACTCTGCAAACCAGAAGGGAGTGACAGGACATATTTAAAGTGATGAAAGGGAAAAACCTACAACCAAGATTACCTAGGAAGGATCTCATTCAGATTCAACAGAGAAATTAAAACTTTACAGACAAGCAAAACCTAAGAGAATTCAGCACCACCAAACCAGCTTAACAACAAATGCTAAAGGAAGGTCTCTAGGCAGGAAACACAGGAGAAGGAAAAGACCTACAATAACAAACCCAAAACAATTAAGAAAATGGTAATAGGAACATAGATGTTGATAATTACCTTAAATGTAAATTGATTAATGCTCCAAAAATGGTAATAGGAACATAGATGTTGATAATTACCTTAAATGTAAATTGATTAAATGCTCCAACCAAAAAACTTAGAATGGATACAAAAATAAGACCCATATATATGTTGTCTACAAGAGACCCACTTCAGACTTAGGGACACATACAGACTGAAAGTGAGGGGATGGAAAAAGATATTTCATGCAAAAGGAAACCAAAAGAAAGCTGGGGTAGCAATTCTCATATCAGACAAAATAGACTTTAAAATAAAGACTATTATAAGAGACAAAGAAGGACACTACATAATGATCAAGGGATCGATCCAGGAAGAGTATATGACAATTGTAAATATTTATGCACCCAACACAGGAGCACCTCAAAACAAAAGGCAAATGCTAACAGCCATAAAAGGGGAAACAGACAGTAACACAATCATAGAAGGGGACTTTAACACCCCACTTTCACTAATGGACAGATAATCGAAAATGAAAATAAATAAGGAAACACAAGCTTTAAATGACACATTAAACAAGGTGGACTTAATGGATATTTATACGACATTCCATCCAAAAACAGCACAATACACTTTCTTCTCAACTGCTCATGGAACATTCTCCAGGATAGATCATATCTTGGGTCACAAATCAAGCCTAGGTAAATTTAAGAAAATTGAAATTGTATCAAGTATCTTTTCTGACCACAACGCTGTAAGACTAGATATCAATTACAGGAAAAAAACTGTAAAAAATACACACATGGAGGCTAAATGATACACTAGTAAATAACCAAGAGATCGCTGAAGAAATCAAAGAGGAAATCAAAAAATACCTAGAAACAAATGACAATGAAAACACGACAACCCAAAACCTATGGGATGCAGCAAAAGCAGTTCTAAGAGAGAAGTTTATAGCAATACAATCCTACCTCAAAAAACAAGAAAAATCTCAAATAAACAACCAAAACTTACACCTAAAGCAATTAGAGAAAGAAGAACAAAAAAAAACACCAGAGTTAGCAGAAGGAAAGAAATCATAATGATCAGATCAGAAATGAATGAAAAGGAAATGAAGGAAACAATTAATTAAAAAGATCAATAAAACTAACAGCTGGTTCTTTGAGAAGATAAACACAATTGATAAACCATTAGCCAGACTCATCAAGAAAAAAAGGGAGAAGACTCAAATCAACAGAATCAGAAATGAAAAAGGAGAAGCAACAGCTGACACTGCAGAAATACAAAGGATCATGAGAGATTACTACAAGCAACTCTATGCCAATAAAATAGACAACCTGGAGAAATGGACAAATTCTTAGAAATGCACAGCCTTCTGAGACTGAACCAGAAAAAAAGAGAAAATATGAACAGACCAATCACAAGCACTGAAATTGAAACTGTGATTAAAATTCTTCCAACAAACAAAAGCCCAGGACCAGATGGCTTCACAGGCGAATTCTATCAAACATTTAGAGAAGAGCTAACACCTATCCTTCTCAAACTCTTCCAAAATATAGCAGAGGGAGGAACACTCCCAAACTCATTCTACGAGGCCACCATCACCTTGATACCAAAACCAGACAAGGATGTCACAAAGAAAGAAAACTACAGGCCAATATCACTGATGAACATAGATGCAAAAATCCTCAACAAAATACTAGCAAACAGAATCCAACAGCACATTAAAAGGATCATACACCATGATCAAGTGGGGTTTATTCCAATGCCAGGATTCTTCAATATACGCAAATCAATCAATGTGATACACTATATTAACAAATTGAAAGATAAAAACTATTGATAATCTCAACAGACACAGAAAAAGCTTTCGACAAAATTCAACACTGATTTATGATAAAAACCCTCCAGAAAGTAGGCATAGAGGGAACTTACCTCAACATAATAAAGGCCACATATGACAAATCTACAGCCAACTATCATCAAGAAATCTACAAACAATAAATGCTGGAGAGGGTGTGGAGAAAAAGGAACTCTCTTGCACTGCTGGTGGGAATGTAAATTGATACAGCCACTATGGAGAACAGTATGAAGGTTCCTTAAAAAACTAAAAATAGAACCACCATATGACCCAGCAATCCCACTACTGGGCATATACCCTGAGAAAACCATAATTCAAAAATGTCATGTACCACAATGTTCATTGCAGCACTATTTATAATAGCCAGGACATGGAAGCAACCTAATTGTCCAGTGACAGATGAGTGGGTAATGAAGATGTGGCACAAATATACCATGGAATATTACTCAGCCATAAAAAGAAATGAAATTGAGTTGTTTATAGTGAGGTGGATGGACCTAGCATCTGTCATATAGAGTGAAGTAAGAGAAGAAGATAGAGAAAAACAAATACCATATGCTAACACATATATATGGAATCTTAAAAAAAAAAATGGTTCTGAAGAACTTAGAGGCAGGGCAGAAATAAAGACACAGATGTAGAGAATGGACTTGAGGGCACAGGGAGGGAGAAGGGTAAACTGGGACGAAGTGAGAGAGTGGCATGGACATATATACACTACCAAATGTAAAACAGATAGCTAGTGGAAAGCAACCGCATAGCACAGGGAGATCAGCTTGGTGCTTTGTGACCACCTAGAGGGGTGCGATAGGGAGGGTAGGAGGGAGACGCAAGAGGGAGGGGATATGGGGATATATGTATATGTATATCTTATTCACTTTGCTATACAGCAGAAACTAACACAACATGTAAAGCAATTATACTCCAATAAAGATGTTAAAAAAAAAAGGAAAACAAAAAGGATATATCACTCCTATAACAGATTAACAGATAATGAAGGATGGGATTTTTTCTAAAAAAGAGCATCTCTCTACTAGATATTGAAAGGAGACCAATTTTATTATGTAAGTGAAGTGATTCCAAAAAATACATGAACAATGATAGTGCCTAGATACTATTTGCCTATCAAGATGATATATAAACCCCAATAAAATTCCAATTGTTGAAACTGTGAGAAAAAAAGAATATTTCTAAGGTAGAGGCATAGGGGTAGGCAAAGATGGGAGGGAGTATTTCTATTGCTCTCTGTCATAGTCTTTCTTTCTTTTTTTTGATGTTGGGGGTAGGAGTTTATTAATTAATTTATTTTTGCTCTGTTGTGTCTTCGTTTCTGTGTGAGGGCTTTCTCTATTTGTGGCAAGCGGGGGCCACTCTTCATCGTGGTGCGCGGGCCTCTCACTATCGCGGCCTCTCTTGTTGTGGGGCACAGCCTCCTGACGCGCAGGCTCCATAGCTGTGGCTCACGGGCCTAGTTGCTCCACGGCATGTAGGATCCTCCCAGACCAGGGCTCAAACCCGTGTCCCCTGCATTAGCAGGCAGATTCTCAACCACTGTGCCACCAGGGAAGTCTTTCATTTAACCTGGTCTCTCTCTGCTTATATCACCAGAATATTAGAAAAAAATGGTTGACACAGAGAAACACAGTTGTCAGGCTTTGGGGTGAGCTCTCCATTTTACTAAAATTATAATCAAAAAGTCTTACAATGACCTTAAGGAAGCACCATGATCTGCATCTACCCCTCCCCTACCTCTTCGGCTTCATTCCAGCCCAGCCCCAGTGACATCTTTGCTTTTCCTTGAAAACACAAGGCATATTCTTGCATTATAGCCTTGGCACTATTTTTACTTATGCCTTAATTGATGTTCCCCCAGAGATCCACACAGGCAACCCCCACTTCTGTAAATCTTTGAGCAAATGTTACTTTCTTGTCGAGACCCACTCTTACTAACCAATTTAATCACTATTCAGTTTCCCCCCACCCTCACACTCTTGCTCTTCTTTACTGGCTATATGTTTTTCTTTTTTTTTAATTTTTATTTTATATTGGACTATAGTTGATTTACAATATTGTGTTAGTTTCAGGTGTACAGCAAAGTGATTTAGTTATACATATACATATATCTGTTCTTTTTCAAATTCTTTTCCCATTTAGATTATTACAGTGTATTGAGCAGAGTTCCCTGTGCTATACAGTATGTCCTTGTTGGTTATCTATTTTATTTTATTTTTAAAATTTTATTTATTTATTTTTGGCTGCATTGGGTCTTTGTTACTGTGTGCGGGTCTTCTCTCGTTGTGGTGACTGGGGGCTACTCTTTGTTGCAGTGCACGGGCTTCTCATTGCAGTGGCTTCTCTTGTAGTGGAGCACAGGCTCTAGGCATGCGAGCTTCAGTAGTTGTGGCACACAGGCTCAGTAGTTGTGGCTCGTGGGCTCTAGAGCGCAGGCTCGGTAGTTTTGGCGCACAGGCTTAGTTGCTCCGCAGCATGTGGGATCTTCCTGGATCTGGGCTCGAACCCATGTCCCCTGCATTGGCAGGCAGATTCTTAACCACTGTGCCACCAGGGAAGTCCCTGGTTATTTATTTTAAATATAGTAATGTGTATATGTCAATTCCAAACTCCCAATTTTTTCTTTCTTTTTCCATAGCACTTATCACCTTCTAATATGCCATATAATTTATTATTTTAATGTATGTATTGTTGGCTTTATGTCTCCTCTCATTATGATATAAGCTACATAAGGACAGGGATCTTTTCTGTTTTGTTTTGTTCATTAGTGTACTTCAAGCCTCTAGACCATGTCTACTACATAGTGAGCACTCAAATTTACTGAATGATGAAGAGATGAATGTAGTTTCATTCATTAGCTTTAACTCTTCATGTATCCCAACACATACGAGCTGTAGGAACTCACACAAGTGAATTGCCTTTCTGAATAAAATGGGGACAGTTGCACCTGATTCACTGGACAGTTTCATGAATTAAATGGGATTATGTATTTAAGGCATTGAGCACACTGTCTGGCATAGAATAAAAATGCACTGTTAGCCACAAACATTAAAAAAATAAGCAAATTTGAATCCTAATTTAAAAGACTGCCAAATTCCATTCAGGACAAAACATTCCCAGATCTCTCTTCTGAGTTGTAACTGAGAGCTCAGAGCCTCCAAATTGTGCAAGACATTTTTTTCCCAAAGGTATTACCATGCTACAACTTATAGACCTGAATTTTACAATGTTCTAACTTACCATTTCTTCTCTGAAAGAATTTTGTGTCATCTGCAAACTTGGAGATCTCATCATTCATTTATTTTTCTTCCAGATCATTAAAAGGAAAAAAAATCTTAAATAAGCCATCCCTACACTAATTCCTAGAGTTTTATTATTTTCACTTATCCTTACAGAAAAGTAATCATTTATTACTTTTTCTTGTTCAATTCACAGACAGACAAACTTGGAATTCAGTCCTGCCAAGGACTGTCCCTAACTTC
>NW_006790911.1:184718-185699 GCF_000442215.2 Lipotes vexillifer | reverse complement strand
GGAAAGAGGCAGGTTTGGGACAAGATTTCAAACTCATTTCTGCTTCACCATTTATAAGCCTGAGCTTCCTATAGATAACAGGGGACCTCAGAATAACATACCAGTAGACTTTGGCCCCCTGGGGTAGTTAATGAGCTTGTAAAGCACTCTAAGAACTTGAATCATGTCCTAGACATGCAGTGCTCTAAAAAACACTAATGCAATAGAACATAATTTGAAAACAGTTATAGAAACAATAAATGTAAAAATAGCATGCTCTGAATTGACTATAGGAACGCTAAAGGAATGCAGGATAAAGAACCAAAAGAAAACATGAACTATAAGGAAGGATTAGCCCCTTGTCCTTTAGTTCTGCAGAGGTAGTTGTGGGGCCTTGAATTCTCCCCCTTTTTTAGTCAAGACACTAACACAAAATAGCTTCATCTGAAAGAGACAATGTATTGAAATGAGACAGACATATCTTATGGAAGCCAAGGGTAATGGGGCCTCTTAAAGGGCTGAAATTAGTAACTGGAAAGCTTTCAGAAGCCAGGAAAGTGTTTGTTCTCTCAGTCTCTCATCTCTCTTTACACCCGCGTTATTATTTCCTCTGTGCCTCCTAGCTGCCCCTACTTTCAGTAGGCAAAGATGGCTGCCCTGAGCTTCCTGGTTTACATCATCTCACTTTCAGCCATTGCAGAAACTAGCACGCTGCCTATGAATCCAGGAGTCAAACTCCTGTGACAGAGAATTGAAGTGTCCCAGCCTGGGTCTGGTGTATTAATCTTCCTTCCCTTCCCCTCATCTGCCTCTTCCAATCCACCGTGGCCCAATCAAACCTGGCTGACTTGAGGAGGATGTCAGCGTACTTCTGACAGTATGTAATGGTGTTGACTTCTGAGAGATTAGGGTTACTGGAAGCCATACAATCATTCAGAAGTTTTCTACTCCTCCATCCTCACCCCAAACCTGAAGGACTCTGTGGTCCTTTGAACTCTTTCC
>NW_006790911.1:172901-184607 GCF_000442215.2 Lipotes vexillifer | reverse complement strand
CTCTTTCCCCATGAGCTCTCTCGAAGGCCTCATCGTGGGAAAGAAGGATGACTGTTTTCAAGTCCTGAGTTAGGATTTCCACAGCTCCTTCTTCCAAATTCTTAGCTACACTCTGCCCATATTATAGCTGTGTCTTATTCATACCCTGAACCTCTTTTCTCAAGTTGTGGCATTGAAGAAGGCTGGCACTATTTCCTTTTCCTCTAGCTTGTAGAGAAAATTTCAGGTAAAAAGAGACAGGGACTATACCAGCCACAGAGTATACAAAAGGACTAAAATATGATCACTCCCCTTCATTAGGAGAGGGAAGAAAATAAGAACCAAAAAATTGCAAAACAATGTAAAAAGCATGATCATGGTGGGAAACCTGACAGCACAAAAGAGGGAAGCACCAAATCATGCTAAAACTTTTATTTTAAAAAGCCATTATCCTTAGAAAGCAGCAAAAGAAAAGCAGCAGTTGTTGGTATTTTGTAGATAAAATATAAAAACGTTCAAACGAGCAAAATTAAATGTAATTAAATAAAATGCCTTCTTTAGAATGTGACTTCTGACTACAAGATTGAATTTTCTCTTTGCATATTAAAGAACCCTGTGGAGAAGAAAACAATTAAGACTTAGCCTTGTAAAGCACATGAGTGTTAGTATCCTTTCCCATTTTAAATTGATAGATGATTTTTGGTTCATTTAACAAAGAAGTTTAAGGATACATCTTTCGAATGAGTTAAGTGTAAATTAACTCATGTTTCGCAATAATTTTGTTCATAAAATAATTTAGTTTTGTTAGGGTACTGCTAATTTAAACAAGATGACCTACTTTGCACATGACATTCTTGCATTGCAAGGAGATTCTTGGCTAACAGCATCATAATTTCCAAAGGATAGTCCAGAAAACACACACAGAGTACTGACATTATCATAACAAGCTCCACAGCCATCACTCACCAAGACCATCCTGGTACCCCCACCATTTCATTCAGAAAATAGCCTCTGGAAGGAAAAAAAGAAGGAGTGATGGGGTTGAGGGGGTAGTTGGAACAAATTGCAAAAGACTGAACATTTATGTTTCTTAGAATCACCACTTCTCCTTTGTAGGTCTAACTTAAGTCTTAATTTATTGTATTATCTTTGCTTTTATGTTGTCTTGGGTGAGACTCATTTCCATCTTTCCCTTTGAGTCATGTGGGAATGATGACAAGACAGTATTGAGTCATACAGTCAAGAGAGGAAAAAAGCTGTCCCTGATTATCGTTTTTCCAGATGCCACAGTGGAGTTAAAGTAGCAGGGGTAATAAATTAGAGGGGCAGACCCTTTCTTAACAGCAATGGCAAGGTTAAACAGAGAAAATCAATGGACAGCTATGTACCAAGTGTTTATGGTATGTGATACACAGTACGGGGTTACAAAATATATTCCTGTCTTCAAGATATTGGCAAACCAGTTCCAAAGACAAGCCATAGACATATAAAAATTTACAAAACTAAAACCTTGGTTAGGTCCACCAGTGGGTAGTAAGGAAAGAATTTATTGAAGGGATAATAGAGATTTAAATTAGTATGATACACAAGTATACAGAATTTTTGTTTACATAGTTCATTTAATCCTGACAATCAATTTGAAAAACTGGTCTTGTTATCTCTGTTTTACAGATGAGTGTCCAACAGCTCAGCAAATTCAAATGTTACTTTCTCACAGTCACAGTAATAAGACAGCCCCCCCCAATATTTTTGCTCTTACAAAGTTATCACGTTATGTTTAGATAGATCTAGATACCAAAAACCAGATACTGATACTGAAGACCAGATGAGGCCATTTGTTGGCCTATCTCCCTTGATGGGTAAGGGCACTGCCAGAGTTAAGCAACTGGAAAAGAAGCAGGACCCCAGACAAGAACCCAGAACTCTGGCTTTTGGCCCACAGAAGTAAGAACTTTTATTCCTTTGGGCCTCACTGGCTTCATCTTATTCTTCAAGGATGATGGAGACTCCTGATAACTCCTGATAACTGGTATAGAACATGCCCACCACAAAGTGGCTGGACAGGAGCTCAGATAGGACACAGCTGGCTAGACTGAGAGAGTCAACATTTTATAAGCCTTACCATCTCAGTTCATGCTATTCTCTGGGTTTGTTTGTTTGTTTTCCACTTTTCACCTTTCCCCAATCCCAACCTGTATGTTGTTCCTCTTTCAGTGGAATTACAGAGAACAAGGTGTCACGCATTCACACCTGTATCCTTGAGTCATTCATGGTGATAAAGGTGCTGGTGGGATCAGGTGAAGGTGGGTTTTAGTCAAATCTACCTACTGTTCTCAAAGTGAAAATCTCTTTCTCTGTCTATAACTGTGGAGCTGTTGAGGTAATTTTCTTAGGGAAGGCAGTTGTTTCCTCACTACCAGATAGGTTAGCAAGTAACAAGGTAAGAATATCATTCCTTAGTCTTCTGCTGTTTAACAACTCTGTTCTTTGTGCTGCCACATCCAACTGAATACAGAGAGGAACAACAGGTAACAGTGCTTTTCATGAGGTAGGGACATAACTAGTTAGTTAACACTCCTCACGAAAACCAGTAGAGAATTTTGATCCATAGAATAAAATCTGTGTGGATGTAGTAAGAAAAAAATTACAATGTTGAGAATCCATAAGACACCCAAGAAGGTGAATTTCAAGATGGCAGGAGTCAGAAGTGTTGATTGATGAATTTACCCATGGCTCCTATTTTCAGTGTCCTTTTAAGTCTCTGTTGTGTCTCTCATTCTTATCTCCTCAATTAGAAGAAGACCCTGGAGATGAAAACTCCCCACCACTCAACCACTACATCCATTTGTCACTTAGTATATGGTGTGATTATAAATAGAGACATTCTACAAATTACCTGCACACATCAAGTCTTTACTTCACAGCCACAGCTATATACCATTCATCGTTTTTAACTAAGAATGCTAATGCAGTCCCCTGTGTCCTCAGTCCTTTCAAGAAGTCTTGCAACTTCTGTGCTTGAAAAGACTAATCTTTAAAGACAAAAAGAGAAAGGTTTGCCGCTATCAATATAGCACTGAAAATTCAATTTTAAATTTGTCAGGGTTGTAGCAGTTGATTTGCTCTTTAACAAATGTTGTGACAGGAACAGACATATTGCACAGTTTGAAACCAATGACTAATATGAAATTTTGGTATTCAAGGTGTAACTTCACATTAGCAGAAATATTTGAGGTTGAACCTACCTTAAATACACTAATAAAAACCACAGTAGTTTACTCAAAGACGTTTGTTTCCCACAACTGATCCATAAGTAGCTCTGCTTTGTTTCTCCAGATAAAAAAGACTGAAAAATAAAACAAAAAACAAGTGAAAAAATAAGAATAAATGACCTATTTTGAAAGAAGAATTTACGTTATGAAATTACAAGATGATTTTTTTCTTGTGCTTCATAAACTGGTTCTAAGGGAAATTCCAAGAAAGTGACTTTAAATTCTGTGAGCAAAAGAAGCATCAGTACAGGAAGTGTCTAGTTTTCCAAGGTGACTATTTACCAGCTTGTTTTTATAGGTTTTGAAAGGTCTGTTTAAAACATTAATTTTGATATTTAAAAGTTATACATACCCATCATTCAGATAGAATGTAGTCAAACGTTTCAACACTAAAAAAATAGCTTTATTAGCTTCAAAGCAATACAATTTTAAAATATATACCAAAAGGTTATCAATTTTTATCTTGGGGTGTAGGATAGAGTGAAATTATTGTGATTTCTGTCTCCTTTGTAGTTTTACGTATTGTCCACATTTCTACATTGAGCATGTATTTCTCTCATAATCAGAAAAAAAAATTAAGAATCGTTTTTGAAATAAGCTTATTCATATTGTATTTTGGGGGTGTAAAGCAGTACCATCATTCTTTCTGAGAAAACCAAAATGTCCTCTCAGAAGGAAAAAATAAGGTTACTATAAAAATGATAAAACCAGACCCTGGTTGGCACACTGTTGAAAGAATTTTGAGTGACCTTTATGATTCAAAACATTAATTCAGCATATTTCAATTTTCTCTGCTCTGGGTGGCACATTACTTTCCTCTCATTGACTTCCAGAGTGTTCTGTGTGTGGACCAACTATCCAGGGAATGGAATTAAACCTGGCCCAGCAGGACTCAGCATCGTGTAATGGTTCTCTTCATCATTTGCATAGCATAGAATTCTTTTTGGCCAGGAAAGCACTTGTTTATTAAATTTCCCATAAGAAGTCCCTGGGTTTATATTAAGGAGGACCTCATTTCAAGAAAAAGCACACAGGGGGTTTCATAACACAAAGCATTTGAGAAAATAGTCAGAAAGGTTTTATCCATCCATTTATTTCTCTCATTCAGAGTAATGTTATTTGCCCAACTTGGGACATGAGCAAGCCTTTTCTTTGTTGTTGTTTTTTAAGGTTCTTCTCAAATGGGTATCCATTAAAAATCATTCTATATGTTTTTAATGTGATTACAAACCCAACTTTTTCACTACCTTGAAGACTTTCTTCTTTATTCCTCTTAACATTCGCTCTGCTGGTTTAGATAACAATATAAAACCTGACATAACTGTCATATATTGATGAATGAAAGTTAAATTCTTCTGATTTTCATAGTTTTCCTCCGGCTCCATAAGGAACTATTATCAGGGAATCAACATGCACTATTTCTCTAAATATATGATTCAATATTTTACCCTCTAACATATATTGTATTATCAGTAGGACACTAGACTAGACATGAAAATCTGATTTTGCCAGTGGATATTAATTTAGTAACAAAGCAAAAGTAAAATACATATTTTCCCATGTGGTTCTTTATTAGACAACAGCTACTGAGCTTTACCTGACAATATGTTTTAAGAATAAATCACTTCCATTTTATTTTTGTTCTGTACATAGACATCAACCTCCATCTAAACAGCAAGTGTGAGATGGTATCAGTTAAGAAAGTATTAGCAGCCTGGAACATCTTTCATTATGTGAAAATGTCAAGCTCATCTCACTTCACTAGATTTCTATTCATGGATATTGTTATCTAGATGTAAATATCTGTATGCAAATAAATGAGGAAAATATAAGAAATATACATCCACTGTGGTACCATTTTCTTATGAAAGTGTTCATAAAATTTAAGAAGACAGAATTCCTAGAAATCATTCCTTTGCCTTAGTCGGAGTGCTCAAGGTTCTGATGTTTTTGTTTTTGTTTTCTTAATTCATAGCATCACTGGTTTTAGAAACAATTTCCTAGTCACTAGGAGAAGAGGAGCCAAAAGACCTAACCAAGCCACTTGCTAGGAGCCTTGTGCTTCTCTGGGTGAGATACATTCACACTGACAGCAGAACCACCTTGTGGTCAGAGTCTATGAGAAGGGCCCTGTCTTGTCCTCCAGGCCAACCCAGAAACAGAAAATGCACCAGTTGGCCCTGAAGAGGTTAGCCAGTTACTAAGTTCAGACCAATCTGTTTGAGAAAGGATTAGCAGAAAGCATGCTAACATTCTAGGGGTTTGTAACCTACCTTCCACACCCTCAGTCTACCTCTCTGCTTTACAGGAAGTCCTGTCCTTGGAGTTATAGGGACCCTATTAAGCAGACGATGTTACACGTGGGCACACTAGAGCCAACTGAACAGCAAGGCATCAGGCAATAGGAAACTGCTGCAGTTTCACAACATACATTAAAAACTGTATTTTTTGCTGGAGCGTGGAGAAAAGGGAACCCTCCTACGCTGTTGGTGGGAAGGTAAATTGGTGCAGCCACTATGGGAAACAGTATGGAGGTTCCTCAAAAAACTAAAAATAGAGTTGCCATGTGATCCAGCAATACCACTCCTGGGCATATACCCAGACAAAAGTATAATTTGAAAAGATACATGTACCTCTATGTTCATAGCAGCATTATTTACAATAACCAAGACATGGAAACAACCTAAATGTCCATCGACAGATGAATGAATAAAGAAGATGTGGTATATACATACAATGGAATATTACTCAGCCATAAAAAAGAATGAAACAATGTCATTTGCAGCAACATGGATGGACTTAGAGATTATCATACTGAGCAAAGTTAAGGCAGAAGGAGAAAGACAAATACCATAAGGTATCACTTATATGTGGAATCTAAAATATGACACAAATGAACCTATTTATGAAACAGAAACAGACTCACAGACATAGAGAACAGACTTGTGGTTGCCAAGGGGGAGTAGGAGTGGGGGAGGGAAGGATTGGGAGTTTGAGATTAGCAGATGGAAACTAGTATATATAGCATAGATAAACAACAAGGTCCTACTGTATAGCACAGGGAACTATGTTCAATATGCTGTGATAAACTGTAATGGAAAAGAATATGAAAAAGAATGTATATATATGTATATATGTATAACTGAGTCATTTTGCTGTACAACAGAAATTAACACAACATTGTAAATCAACTATACTTCAAAAAAATAAAGATTTTTAAAAACTATATTTTTATGTTCTCTCTTCTCTGGCTCTTTATCAAGGGATCCAAAATACTGCTCTCTTTCTGTTCATATATTTTAAAAGTAGTTTATCATTATTATACTACTACTTTGTAGGTATATCAAAAAGGAAGAAATGTACATGGATTCATATCTCTTAGTTCTTCAAATAAGAAGACGTTTTTTAAAAAAAGGAAAGAAAATTTCCAAATGCATTTTTAGTTCTTGAAGAAACTTATAACAGAATGAGTGGTACAATAATCACTTTATTGAGAACATCTACAATGTTAAGAATTTGCTTTTATTTTCTGTGGATAAGGAGATCTATTATGTTATGAAATTTCTTCCAAAAGAAATTCATTAATTATGAAATTGCTTTCCAAAAGAAATTGGATTTATACAGATTTACTCTGAAATTTAGAGGTTATCTCTACTCCACATATTCTTATGAAAATTGTTTGATAATGTTTTTTGTTTTGTTTTGTTCTGCAGAATATGCAGTCAAAACCTCTCTATTCTGTCCCACCAAAAACTACTTTTAATTTCAGCTAATGAGGATGCTGTACCAAGTATTTGCAACAGCTTCTTACTTGCTATTAACTAAATCTTGATTCTTTTTTGGTTCGCATTTTAATGTTATTTTCAGTACATTACAATTTCAGAAAATTAATGTGGACAATAAAGTTATAAAAGCAACCAGCTTTCCTTTCTCCTGGACACATTTGTAATTGGTTTGGCCCAGGCCACAGTATTCTATAACCAAAATGCATCAATTGCCTACGTGTCAAGCACTATGCTAGGTCCTGAGGAAGTAATGGTATGACTAAGAAGAATATTATCTCTAGCCTACCTATGCTCTAACAAAAATAACTGCTATTCAACCAATAATAACCAAAAATAACGAGTTCTATGAAGAAATGCATAATACTATGGTATCCCATGAGGGAGAATTAATATCAACTGGGGTTTTAGGAAAGGTTCTCTGGAGAAAATTATATTAAACTAAGACAGGTTCTCTGGAGAAAATTATATTAAACTAAGACCAAATGGCAGTTGTCTTCCAATATTTATTTTCTCCTTATTCCATGTAATAGAACTTTACCTGGATATATAGAGACTCAGAATGAAGACTCCTTGCATTCTTCACAGCTAAATGAAGTAAAATGACTAATTTCTGGCAAATGAAATATGAATAGAACAATGTATTGGGGTTTGTACCCTTAGAGGGAAAGTACATGACCTCATTTTTAATCACTTTCTGCTGGGGGAATATGATCATGATGGTAAGACATCTTGGAGAATGTGAGTAAAACAAACTATGAGGATAGGAGAGTAAGAAGAAAAGAGTATGGGCCTCTGATGATATTCACAGCATAGCAGCCATACAAACTTAGAAATAAAATTCAATTTTGTTTAAATTACTGTTACTTTTGTTCTCTGTGACATACAGTTGGACATATATCTTAATACTTTCTTGAAAAAAGAGGCTAAGTAATCCAGAGGTAGAAGAGGAAGACAGCCTTCTGGACAAGAGGATAATTGTGCACAACCCATTCAAGGAACTGAAATTGCTCAATATGACTGGTATAGAAAGAGGAAGGGGTGGATTTGTCAAGATGAAGCTGCAGAGGTGCTACAGTAGATTGTTGTAAGAATGACCCTCAGTTTGTTTGTGCCTCTGGGTACTCACTCTCAGCCTGACCATTTGATTTGCTTTGGACAATTGAACAGTCTCAAATTGGACACTGTTAGCAAAGCCCTGCAAAGTGCCTATGTGCTGGGTTTTGCTCTCATGTTGCTCTTTTGAACCCTGAGACCACCACTTGGGCCAAGACTGAGCTAGCCTATTGGAGGATGAGACCACGTGGAGCAGAAATGTGCTGTCCCAGCTGAGCCCCCTGAGACCAACCAGCCTGCAATGGTTGAACATATAAGTGAAGCTGTCTCAGACTAACTAGCCCCAGCACATCTGCCAGATGACCTCAGAAATCTACCAGAACAGCCCATTTGAGAAATGCCTAGCAGACCTACAGAATTATAAGTAAATAAATGATTGTTGTAAGCAGCTACATTTTGAGATAACTTGTTACACAGCAAAAGCTAACTGATAAAAGTAGACAGCACAGATTACATGGGATTTTATGGTTATTATTCATTCATCCAGTATTTATTGAGCACTATGTACCAGGCAGTGTGCTAAGTAGGCACTGGAGATGCAGCTGTGGACAGGACATAAGGTCTCTGCCCTCACCTCTTATTGGCCATACTAAGAAATTTGATTCATCATACGGACAATTTAAAAAACTATTAAAAGTCTTTAAAGCAAGGGATCAATTTATGCTATTTGCATTTTTAAAAGATTGTTCTAGTTACAATGTGGAGGGTGGGTTGGAAGGGGTAAGTATGAAGACTGAAAGATAAGATAGGAGGTTGATGCAACAGTCCAGGTGAGGAATAATTGTGACATAGACTAAGGTCGTATCGGTGGACATAGAATAGAGATTAGTTAATTAAGATTTAGAAAGCACAGGGTTTGCTAACTGATTAAAACTATGGAGTGAGGAAAAAGGAGGATCAAGGATAACTCATTTCTAACTTGAGCAAGTCATCAATAAATAAAAGTGCCATTTATTGAGTTACAGAACATGGAAAGCAGAGGTTTATGGAATAAAGATTGTGACATAAGATTTAAAGAAGTAGAATTTGAAATGCTCATGAAATATTAAAGTAGAAACATCAAAAAGGTAGATATATGATTCTGGAGCTCCATGAGATTCTGGTCTGCATATATAAATTTGGAATTATTTTAATTTCTGTTAAAGCCATATAGAAGTAGAGGACATTGCCTAGAGAAGGGACAGTGTAAATGAAGAGAAAGGAGGACCTTGGACAGAATTTGGAGGAATGATAACACTTAATGGTTTATTAGAGAAGGAAAATCTAGCTAAAAATATTAAGAAGAAATAGCAAGAAACTTTTATATATAGAATGGATAAATAACCTGGTTCTACTGTATAGCACAGGGAACTATATTCAATATACTTTGACAAACCATAATGGAAAAGAATATAAAAAAGAATGTATATATATATATATATATATGTGTGTGTGTGTGTGTGTGTGTGTGTGTGTGTGTGTGTGTGTGTGTGTGTGTGTGTGTGTGTGTAACAGAATCACTTTGCTGTAAAGCAGTAATTAACACAACATTGTAAATCAACTATACTTCAATTTAAAAAAAGAAGAAGAAACACCAAGGAAAATGGAAACCTGGGATGTGTCTTCACATGAAAAAAGGGGAAAAACAATTTTTTATTGAAGTATAGTTGATTTACAATACTGTGTTAGTTTCAGGTGTACAGCAAAGATATATTTTTTGTATTCTTTTCCATTATAGTTATTACGAGATACTGAATATAATTCCTGGTGCTATACAGTATAACATTGTTGTTTACCTATTTTATAAATAGTAGTTTGTATCTGCTAATCCCAAATTCCTAACTTATCCCTCCCCCACATGCTTTCCCCTTCAGTAACCATAAGTCTGTTCTCTATGTCTGTGAGTCTGTTTCTATCTTGTAAATAAGTTCATTTATATCATGTTTTAGATTCCACACATAAGTGATATCATATGATATTTGTCTTTCTCTGTCAGACTTACTTCACTTAGTATGATAATCTCTAGGTCCAACCATGTTGTTGCAAATGGCATTATTTTTTCCTTTTCATGGCTGAGTGATATTCCATATATATTGTGTATATATACCACTTCTTTATCCATTCATCTGTTGATGAACATTTAGGTTGCTTCCATGTCTTGGCTATTGTAAAAAGTATGCTGCTATGAACATTGGGGTGCATGTATCTTTTTGAATTAGAGTTTTCTCCAGATATATGCCCAGAAGTGGGATTGCTGGATTATATAGTAATTCTATTTTTAGTTTTTTAATGGAAAAAACTGGAAAACAGAGTGGCTTCACCAATTTACATTCCCACCAGTAGTGTAGGAGGGTACCCTGGGAAAAGAATATTTTAAGAAAAGAATGGTCAACTCTATTGAATGTTGCTGAAGTTGGAAAAGCATTATTCAGATATAGTAACTGGGAGACCACTGGTGAGATGAGCAGAACCCCTGAGGAGAACTGGAGTTGGAAGCCAGAATGGAACGGGTTGAGAGGCCAGTGGAAAGTAAGGTCAAAGTGACAGCTAGTGTGCACAACTCTGTCAAGAAGTCAGGCAGTAAAGATGAGGAGAAAAATAAGTACATGACTACATAGGGGAACATGGGACTAATGAATAGCTTAAACATTTACATACTTGAATATTAATAAGAAGGAGCTGGTAAAGATGAAGACGTTGAAACTACAGGTTAAATAAAAGAAGGATGAAATTCAGGCGGAGGATATGACATTTTATAGGAGTCAGATGTTTTGTCTGGTGACAGTGGGGGAGAAAGGAAAGGATGGATGCAGATGCAGGAAGATTTGTAAATTTGGTGGAGGTTGAGGGAAATCCCACATGACGGTTTCTCTTTTCATGTGTATAACACAGGGGGTAAGTTCATATGCTCATAATAAAGAGGTAGAGGAGGAGGGCCTTGAAGATTTAAGGAGAGTGAAGAAAGTTTAGAACAGCTTTTGTGGTAAGTAGGAAAGCAAGCTGAGTTGAAAAACATGGTAAGATTGCTGAGCACTGTGGAGAGCCAAGTGACATGTGTGAGCATGAATTTATAGTAGTGCCATTTGAGTTTAGACTCGGAGGGAAGAATCACTGGGTTTATCTGGAGTTGGAGGCTTTCCAGGTAAATGCAGCCAACAGGCGAAGGATCAAGGGGGTTAGGATATTAGCAGGACAGTAATTGAACTATGGAAGCAAGGAATCTCATCTAAGGAGGACAGTGGGAGGCGTGAAAACTAGAAGAGATGCATATCAGGACCAAGAAAAGAGATCAATGGCCTGGAGATCAAATGAGGTAGAACAGTCATGGCCTGGATAGCGAAGCAGGAAGTGTTGATAGGTAAGATGAGGAGGCAGACAGACTTTAGGGTGGTCGCCAGGATGCCTACCTCCTGGTGTTCATACCTTCATGTGATCCTCTTCCTTTGAGTGCAGGCAGGACCTGTGACTTGCTTATAACCAACAGAATACAGCAAAGGTGATGGGATGTACCTGATTACATGTATGTGATTACAGTACACAAGATTGTAATGGCCATCTTGAGAGGGCATTCTCTTTCC
>NW_006790911.1:131607-172868 GCF_000442215.2 Lipotes vexillifer | reverse complement strand
CTTTCCCTTGATGGCTTTGAAGAAACAGCTGCCATGTAGTGAGATGACCTATGTCAAGGGTCATGTGATAAGCAACTGAAGAGGACCTCTGGCAAGCAGTCAACAAGAAACTGAGGCTTTCAGTCCAATAAGTTGTAAGAAACTGAAAGCTGCCAGCAACCACTTGAGCTAGAAAGTGGCTCCTTCCTCAGTTTTGCCTTAGTTGAGACTGAAGCCTGGTCAACACCTTCATAGCAGCAATGAGACACCCTGAAGCTGAGCCTGATGTCTTAACTCATAGAAACTGAGATAATAAATGTGTTCTGTTCTAAGCTGCTAAATTTGTGATGATATTATTACAAAGCATAAATAATTAATAGAGAGGAGGTGGTCAAAGAGGAACGTCAGACCAGAGGTGATGAGAAGCACAGGAAGTTATCTCAGGAGGAAGTGGAAGGGGTGGCATGAAGGAAGGGGTTAGTGGAAATGAGAACGATTTACAGAAACAGGTTGTGTTGTCTGTTCCACAAGGACCAAAAAGTTACATATGCGCTGAACTTCAGATTTTAAAGAAATATAATAACAGCAGATGCTGAGAACTCTTAGCAGTGCATATACAGAAAAATACAGTCTCAGACTGTTCATGTGAAGATGAGCACAGTACTGAGACATCTGTGTTTAAGATAAGACAACCATCACAGCCCAGCTCTTTTGGAAGCACCACAGTGAACTGATAGGGCATGGTCTTTGGACGCATCTGGGTTTGGACTACAGCTCTGTGACTGACTAGCTATGTAGCCATGGGAAATTTCTTCACCTCTCTGAGTTTCTGTTTCTTATATATAAAATGTATTTATTTCATTGTAGGGTTGCTACAATGATGATATGAGATTATAGATGCAAAACACTGCTGCACCTGGCATAAAGTAAGGGCTCAAATATAGCTCTTTCTTATGTTTCACAGAAGAAACTTCCTTTTCACAAAAATAATTGATCAAATGGGTTCAAAGACTGGAGGAAAATGTCACATAGGCAATCAAAGAGAGGAAGTACTTAGAAGAACCTATACAAAAAATAAAAATAGACATTCATCTATATGAATAGAAGAGCACAAAAGGAATTGAGAAAGCCACTATGTTCCAGCAGAGATGAAGAAAGAGGAAAATCCTAGTTTTAAAAGAAATGAGATAAGGCTGAATTACAAACTTATAGGATGTAACACTGAATTTCAGAAATATTATCTCATTCTCCCGCTAGGAGATAATAAATCAATATCCATACCTCACAAGATCAATACATTTTTTTTTACATTTTTATTGGAGTATAATTGCTTTACAATGGTGTGTTAGTTTCTGCTTTATAACAAAGTGAATCAGTTATACATATACATATATCCCCATATCTCTTCCCTCTTGCGTCTCCCTCCCTCCCACCCTCCCTGTCCTACCCTTCTAGCTGGTCACAAAGCACCGAGCTGATCTCCCTGTGCTATGCTACTGCTTCCCACTAGCTATCTATTTTACATTTGGTAGTGTATGTATGTCCATATATACACTACCACTCTCTCACTTTGTCCCATCTACCCTTCCCCCTCCCTGTGTCTTCAAGTCCATTCTCTAGTAGGTCTGCGTCTTTATTCCCATCTTGCCCCTAGGTTCTTCATGACCTTTTTTATTCTTTTTTCCATTCCATATATAGGTGTTAGCATACAGTATTTGTTTTTCTCTTCCTGACTTACTTCATGTTGTATGACAGACTTCAGGTCCACCCACCTCACTACAAATAACTCAATTTCATTTCTTTTTATGGCTGAGTAATATTCCATTGTATATATGTGCCACATCTTCTTTATCCATTCATCTGTCGATGGACACTTAGGTTGCTTCCATGTCCTGGCTACTGTAAATGGAACTGCAAGGAACATTGTGGTACACGACTCTTTTGAATTATGGATTTCTCAGGGTATATGCCCAGTAGTGGGATTGCTGGGTTATATGGTAGTTCTATTTTTAGTTTTTTAAGGAACTTTCATACTGTTCTCCATAGTGGCTGTATCAATTTACATTCCCACAAACAGTGTATAGGGTTCCATTTTCTCCACACCCTCTCCAGCTTATTGTTTTTAGATTTTTTGATGATATGGCCATTCTGACCGGTGTGAGATTATATCAGATTGTAGGACCGAATTGCATTTCTCTAATGATTAATCATGTTGAGCATTCTTTCATGTGTTTGTTGTCAATCTGTATATCTTCTTTGGAGAAATGCCTATTTAGGTCTTCTGCCCATTTTTGGATTGGGTTGTTTGTTTTTTTGATACTGAGCTGCATGAGCTGCTTGTAAATTTTGTACATAAATCCTCTGTCAGTTGCATCATTTGCAAATATTTTCTCCCATTCTGAGGGTTGTCTTTTCATCTTGTTTATGGTTTCCTTTGCTGTGCAAAAGCTTTTAAGTTTCATTAAGTCCCATTTGTTTATTTTTGTTTTTATTTCCATTTCTCTAGGAGGTGGGTCAAAAAGGATCTTGCTGTGATTTATGTCATAGAGTGTTCTGCCTATGTTTTCCTCTATGAGTTTGATAATGTCTGGCCTTACATTTAGGTCTTTAATGCATTTTGAGTTTATTTTTGTGTATGATGTTAGGGAGTGTTCTAATTTCATTCTTTTACATGTAGCTGTCCAGTTTTCCCAGCACCACTTATTGAAGAGCTTTCTTTTCTCCATTGTATATTCTTGCCTGCTTTATCAAAGATATGGTGACTATATGAGCATGGGTTTATCTCTGGGCTTTCTATCCTGTTCCATTGATCTATATTTCTGTTTTTGTACCAGTACCATACTGTCTTTATTACTCTAGCTTTGTAGTATAGTCTGAAGTCCAGGAGCCTGATTCCTCCAGCTCCGTTTTTCTTTCTCAAGATTGCTTTGGCTATTCGGAATCTTTTGTTTGTCCATAAAAATTGTGAAATTTTTTGTTCTAATTCTGTGAATAATGCCACTGGTAGTTTGATAGGGATTACATTGAATCTGTAGACTGCTTCAGGTAGTATAGTCCTTTTCACAATGTTGATTCTTCCAATCCAAGAACATGGTATATCTCTCCATCTATTTGTATCATCTTTAATTTCTTTCATCAGTGTCATATAATTTTCTGCATACAGGTCTTTTCTCTCCTTGGGTAGGTTTATTCCTAGGTATATTATTCTTTCTGTTGCAATGGTAAATGGGAGTGTTTTCTTAATTTCATTTTCAGATTTTTCATCATTAGTGTATAGGAATGCAAGAGATTTCTGTGCATTAATTTTGTATCCTGAAACTTTACCAAATTCATTGATTAGTTCTAGCAGTTTTCTGGTAGCATTTTTAGGATTCTGTATGTATAGTATCATGTCATTTGCAAACAGTGACAGCTTTATTTCTTCTTTTCCCATTTGGATTCCTTTTATTTCTTTTTCTTCTCTGAATGCCATGGCTAAAACTTCCAAAACTATGTTGAATAATAGTGGTGAGAGTAGGTAACCTTGTCTTGTTCCTGATCTTAGTGGAAATGCTTTCAGTTTTTCACCATTGAGGACAGTGCTGCCTGTGGGTTTGTCATATATGGCTTTTATTATGTTGAGGTAAGTTCCCTCTATGCCTACTTTCTAGAGGGTTTTATCATAAATGGTTGTTGAATTTTGTCAAAAGATTTCTCTGCATCTATTGGGATGATCACATGTTTTTTATCTTTCAATTTGTTAATATGGTGTATCACATTGATTGATTTGCATATATTGAAGAATCCCTGCATTCCTGAGATAAACCCCACTTGATCATGGTGTATGATCCTTTTAATGTGGTGTCGGATTCTGTTTGCTAGTATTTTGAGGATTTTTGCATCTATGTTCATCAGTGATTTTGGTCTGTAGTTTTCATTCTTCTGACATCTTTGTCTGATTTTGGTATCAGGGTGATGGTGGCCTCATAGAATGAGATTGGGAGTGTTCCTCTCTCTGTGTATTTCAGAAGAGTTTGAGAAGGATATGTTTTAGCTCTTCTCTAAATGTTTCATAGAATTTGCCTGTGAAGCCATCCAGTCTTGGCCTTTTGTTTCTTGGAAGATTTTAAATCACAGTTTCAATTTCAGTGCTTGTGATTGGTCTGTTTATATTCTATTTCTTCCTGGTTCAGTCTCTGAAGGTTGTGCTTTTCTAAGAATTTGTCCATTTCTTCCAGGTTGCCCCTTTTATTGGAATATAGTTGCTTGTAGTAATCCCTCATGATCTTTTGTATTTCTGCAGTGTCAGTTGTTACTTCTCCTTTTTCATTTCTGATTCTATTGATTTGAGTCTTCTCCCTTTTTTTCTTGATGAGTCTGGCTAATGGTTTATCAATTTTGTTTATCTTCTCAAAGAACCAGCTTTTAGTTTTATTGATCTTTGCTATTGTTTCCTTCATTTCTTTTTCATTTATTTCTGATCTGATTTTTATGATTTCTTTCCTTCTGCTAACTCTGGGGTTTTTTTGTTCTTCTTTCTCTAATTGCTTGAGGTGCAAGGTTAGGTTGTTTATTCGAGATGTTTCCTGCTTCTTAAGGTGGGCTTGTATTGCTATAAACTTCCCTCTTAGAACTGCTTTTGCTGCATCCCATAGGTTTTGGGTCGTTGTATCTCCATTGTCATTTGTTTCTAGGTATTTTTTAATTTCCTCTTTGATTTCTTCAGTGATCACTTCGTTATTAAGTTAGTGTATTGTTTAGCCTCCATGTGTTTGTATTTTTTACAGATTTTTTCCTGTAACTGATATCTAGTCTCATAGTGTTGTGGCCTGAAAAGATACTTGATATGATTTCAATTTTCTTAAATTTATCAAGGCTTGATTTGTGACCCAAGATATGCTCTATCCTGGAGAATGTTCCATGAGCACTGAGAAGAAAGTGTATTCTGTTGTTTTTGGATGGAATGTCTTATAAATATCAATTAAGTCCATCCTGTTTAATGTATCATTTAAGGCTTGTGTTTCCTTATTTATTTTCGTTTTGGGTGACCTGTCCATTGATGAAAGTGGGGTGTTAAAGTCCCCTGTTATGATTGTGTTACTGTTGATTTCCCCTTTTATGGCTGTTAGTGTTTGCCTTTCGTAGTGAGGTGCTCCTATGTTGGATGCATAAATATATACAATTGTTATATCTTCTTCTTGGATTGATCCCTTGATCATTATGTAATGTCCTTCTTTGTCTTTTGTAATACTCTTTGTTTTAAACTCTATTTTGTCTGATATGAGAATTGCTACTCCAGCTTTCTTTTGATTTCCATTTGCATGGAATATCTTTTTCCATCCCCTCACTTTCAGTCTGTATGTGTCCCTAGGTCTGAAGTGGGTCTCGTGTAGACAGCATATATACAGGTCTTGTTTTTGTATCCATTCAGCTAGTCTATGTCTTTTGGTTGGAGCATTTAATCAATTTACATTTAAGGTAATTATCAACATCTATGTTCCTATTACCATTTTCTTAATTGTTTTGGGTTTGTTATTGTAGGTCTTTTCCTTCTCTGTGTTTCCTGCCTAGAGAAGTTCCTTTAGCATTTGTTGTAAAGCTGGTTTGGTTATGCTGAACTCTCTTAGCTTTTGCTTGTCTGTAAAGGTTTTAATTTCTCCATCGAATCTGAATGAGATCCGTGCTGGGTAGAGAAATCTTGGTTGTAGGTTTTTCCCTTTCATCACTTTAAATATGTCCTGCCACTCCCTTCTGGCTTACAGAGTTTCTGCTGAAGGGTCAGCTGTTAACCGTATGGGGATTCCCTTGTATGTTATTTGTTGTCTTTCCCTTGCAGCTTTTAATAATTTTTCTTTGTATTTAATTTTTGATAGTTTGTTTAATATGTGTCTTGGTGTGTTTCTCCTTGGATTTACCCTGTATGGGACTATCTGTGCTTCCCAGACTTGATTAACTATTTCCTTTCCCATATTAGGGAAGTTTTCAACTATAATCTCTTCAAATATTTTCTCAGTCCCTTTCTTTTTCTCTTCTTCTTCTTGGACCCCTATAATTCGAACGTTGGTGCATTTAATATTGTCCCAGAGGTCTCTGAGACTGTCCTCAATCCTTTTCATTCTTTTTCCTTTATTCTGCTGTGCAGTAGTTATTTCCACTATTTTATCTTCCAGGTCACTTATCAGTTCCTCTGCCTCAGCTATTCTGCTATGGATCCTTTCTAGAGAATTTTTAATTTCCTTTATTGTGTTGTTCATCATTGTTTGTTTGCTCTTTAGTTCTTCTAGGTCCTTGTTAAATGTTTCTTGTATTTTCTCCAATTCTATATCCAAGATTTGGGATAATATTTACTCTCATTATTCTGAATTCTTTTTCAGGTAGACCGCCTATTTCCTCTTCATTTGTTAGGTCTAGTGGGTTTTTACCTTGCTCCTTCATCTGCTGTGTGTTTGTCTGTCTTCTCATTTTGCTTAACTCACTGTGTTTTGGGGTCTCCTTTTCACAGGCTGAAGGTTCGTAGTTCCCGTTGTTTTTGATGTCTGCCTCCAGTGGCTAAGGTTGGTTCAGTGGGTTGTGTAGGCTTCCTGGTGGAGGGGACTCGTGCCTGTTTTCTGGTGGATGAGGCTGGATCTTGTCTTTCTGGTGGGCAGATCCACATCTGGTGGTGTGTTTTGAGGGGTCTGTGACCTTATTATGATTTTAGGCAGGCTCTCTGCTAATGGGTGGGTTTGTGTTCCTGTCTTGCTAGTTGTTTGGCATAGGGTGTTCAGCTCTGTAGCTTGCTGGTTGTTGAGTGGAGCTGGGTCTTGGCGTTGAGTTGGAGATCTCTGAGAGATTTTCGCTGTTTTCTATTCTGTGGAGCTGGGACGTCTTTTGTGGACCAATGTCCTAAACTTGGCTCTCCCACCTCAGAGGCCCAGCCCTGATGCCTGGCTGGAGCACCAAGATCCTGTCATCCACACAGCTCAGAATAAAAGGGAGAAAAAAGAAAGAAAGAAGAAGATTAAATAAAATAAGATTAAAAAGTTATTAAAATAAAAAACAAAAAATAATTATTAAAAAAAAGTTTTTTAAGTGATTTAGAAAAAGACAGAAAGAACAACCAAACCAAAAAACAAATCCACCAATGATAACAAGTGCTGAAAACTATACTAAAAAAACAACGGACAGGAAGAACCCTCGGACAAATGATAAAAGCAAAGCTATACAGACAAAATCATACACAGAAGCATTCGCATACTCACAAAAAGAGAAAAAGGGAAATATTTTTTTATATAAATTCTTTGTTCACACAGTTCCTGGGATTCAGCTTTGGATTTGGCCCTGCCTCTGCATGTAGGTCACCCTCTTGTGTCTCTTCTTTGCCCCGACAGGAGGGGGTTAAAGTAGCAGCTGATTAGGGAGCTCTGGCTCACTCAGGCCGGGGGGAGGGAGGGGTACAGATGTGAGGCGAGCCTGCGGCAGCAGAGGCCAACATAACATTGCACCAGCCTGAGGCGCACCGTGCATTCTCCGGGGGAGCTTGTCCCTGGATCACAGGACGCTGGCAGTGGCTGGCTGCACAGGCTCCCGGGAGGTGAGGTGTGGGTGGTGACCTGTGCTTGCACACAGGCTTCTTGGTGGCTGCAGCAGCAGCCTTAGCATCTCATGCCCGTCTCTGGTGTCCGCGCGAATAGCCGCGGCTCACGTCCATCTCTGGAGTTCCTTTAAGCGGCGCTCTGAATCTCCTCTCCTCGCGCACCAGGAAACAAAGAGGCAAGAAAAAGTCTCTTGCCTCTTAAGCAGTTCCAGACTTTTCCTCTCCCTCCTGGCTAGCTGTGGTGCACCAGCCCCTTCAGGCTGTGTTCACGCCGCCAACCCCAGTCCTCTCCCTGCCATCCCACCTCCGAAGCCCGAGCCTCAGCTCCCAGCCCCGCCCGCCCCGGTGGGTGAGCAGACAAGCCTCTCGGGCTGGTGAGTGCTGGTTGGCACCGATCCTCTGTGCGGGAATCTCTCTGCTTTGCCCTCCGCACCCCTGTTGCTGTGCTCTCCTCCGCAGCTCCGAAGCTCCCCCCTCCGCCACCCGCAGTCTCCGCCCGGGAAGGGGCTTCTAGTGTGTGGAAACCTTTCCTCCTTCACAGCTCCCTCCCACTGGTGCAGGGCCCGTCCCTATTCTTTATCTCTGTTTTTTCTTTTTTCTTTTACCCTACCCAGGTACCTGGGGAGTTTCTTGCCTTTTGGGAGGTCTGAGGTCTTCTGCCAGCGTTCGGTAGGTGTTCTGTAGGAGTTGTTCCACATGTAGATGTATTTCTGATGTATTTGTTGGAAGGAAGGTGATCTCCACGTCTTACTTTTCCGCCATCTTGAAGCTCTACCTCAATACATTTTTGAAAGTTTCTTTCCCTAACTGTGAGCGAAGACTTTATTTTAGGACTATCGTCCAGTGTAGTGCTGGCCTTTGGGGTGGTCTCACACACAGAACCTCTCTTTTCTGGAAGAAAATAAGAGTATTCTTTCTCAGGTGCTTGCTTATTAATCATGTTAAGTCATTCTTTAAAGGCAATAAACAATGCACACGTGGTAATTAGGACAGAATTATTTTTCAAGGGAAAATAAAGTCTGCTTTAATATGTTTTGGATTCATGCTCCCAAGAATAAACCCACAATTTTCCATCCCTTTACCAAAAAGGAAAAAAGAAATCATCTGTTTTAAAGGAAATGGAATCCTGATATTTGGGTTAATTTACACTCATAACTATCCAGATATATTTCAAGAACTAGTTGATATTTGAGAATATATTTTTCAGATGTTTTAAATAGAAAAATCATATTTTATTTAAGGTAAACAAACCAAAACAGCAAAACACTGACTCTTGTGGAACCTATGGTCTTATGAAATACAAATAGATTTTAAAGTTAAAAAACCTTCTCTTATATCCAACATTTATTCTAAATTTTTACATGTAGAAATATCAGTAATGTCTATAAATGCCCAGGTGTTCACAACTATTAATAAATGAAAATGTTTGCAGAATTTCATGCCCTCAGGCAAGACATAAAATTTAGATGTATTTCTAATAAAGAACTGAAGAATTTCTTTACAAGTAAACCATCCATTTTGAAAATAAAATGATACATGCAGTTCATGGATTTTTGAATAAGGAAGAATTTGTAGTCTCAGACCACACCACACAAATAATTTTTTAACTATATCACATTCTATCAAATCAGATATATTGTCACCTTAGATGTAATGATTTCTTTGGTCCTAAAATTTAAATGCTAAGGTTTTGTTTTAGTCTGTCAGAACATTCTTTCACAAATATCTGTCCCCTTCCAGACAAAATAACCACAAGACTACTGCAAATTCACATTTTAAATTACATGATAAAGGTTTTATAACATAACACTTTCTCCAGGACAATTATTTATAAGATAAATAAAGTTTTAAATGTTTATTTGAAAATGTTTAAATAATCATATATTTAGGTTTGATCTAACTAGACTCATATTGTACTTGTCGCTCACATTTTCAACGAAATGTTTGCCAGATTGTCAAATTGTCAAAATTGTAAACAGCTTAGTATTTTGAAGATTAATTCTGCATCTTAATTAAGGTAGCCTGTTTTGAATAAAAAAGTCTTTGTATTTTTACATTACTCTTGAATTAAGCACATTCAGAAATAGAGCATGTTTTCATTCAATCATTAGTAAACATTCATTTGCATATGTTGTTTTGGTGGCTTAGTTGCCAAACATTCCACTAAATGATAAATAGTTACTCACTGAGGAATTAAACTTCCCTACAGGGTGGTCTTGATTTGAGTCAAAGCCAGAAAATTAATGCTTCGTTTCCAAAACACCTAACGCACACAAAAGTAATTAATTCTATAGCTGTGTGGGCTTTCAATTCTGTGAATTTATAATGTCTTCCACATTTATTAATTGTTTACATAGTTAAGGTATTATACTTTCTCACATCATTTATGTAGGGTTGAGATACAAATGAGTTAATTTACTTGATGTAATCATTAATTACTGAATCATCTCGGTTGTGATCGTTCTGTTTATGAGGTAATTTCATTATGCAGACTGTGTTCCATTATTTTATAATTAGGTACCATATCTGCACACCCTCTGGTCCCATTAGCTCACCCTTCCAATTCCATCGAAGGAAAATGTATTAGCAAATTACACCACTGCAACTGATTCAGGTATTATAAGAAATTGGCAATTACTAAAGAAAAATAATCTAGCATGGACTATAAAAATAACAGTTTAAGTCACTACCATTAAATAAGACTATTTTTTCAAAATAAATCTGAATTGACAAGACTCAATTTCATGAGACACACCTCCCCGCCTTCATGAGAAATCTACAAGAGTGACTCCTACTGCAGGGGCCCAAGGGATCTCCATCCCAGTTCAGCCCCTCTCACTGACACCAACTCCAGTCATTATGCAGATTGAAAATCAGTGTCAGGGATGTTCAATGGTGCATCAGCAGTCTTGGAAACTCAGGGACACATGTGAGTTGTGGGCCTGGCCGCATAAAAGGGGCTAGGTGATAGTGGCTGGTCATAGCCCCTGTAACTGTGGCTGGTGCAGGGAACGTTGCAGATAGAATCCATCTGATTCAGACATGATTCCATCATTCCATTTATGAGTCAGACATGATTAAGAACCAATTGCAGATATTTAGCAAAGGCCAACTATCTGTAAGGAAACTCACATAAATGCCACCTGCTAATTGATGCTGTTACATTTAGGGAATTTATATCTAGCAATAAAATTTTACTCAGTTGAATTGAATAAGTAAATATAAAGTGTAAAGTATAAGGAATAAGGTATAATTAAGATGTAGTCTTTAAAAGTTGTTTTAAAAAGAATTATATTTAGCCAAATATTATAATGAATTATGAATAAATTAAATATAAAAGGAATAGAATTCAAATTAATTATAATCATAAGAGGAATTGAAACCCCAAAGGATTAAACACTGTTGCCTCTGAAAAGAGGAAATTAGAACAGGAAGTATGGGTGGAAGGGTTTGTGTTCTTATTAGTCTTCCTGTATTGTTTCATTTAAAAAGTCATATGTGGGCTTCCCTGGTGGCGCAGTGCTTGAGAGTCCGCCTGCCGATGCAGGAGACGCGGGTTCGTGCCCCGTTTCGGGAAGATCCCACATGCCGCGGAGCGGCTGGGCCCGTGAGCCATGGCCACTGAGCCTGCGCGTCCGGAGCCTGTGCTCCGCAAATGGGAGAAGCCACGACAGTGAGAGGCCCGCATAACGCAAGAAAAAAAAAAAATAATAAAAATAAAAATAAAAATAAAAATAAAAATAAAATTAAAAGTCATATGTATATTTTAATTTGTTTTTTTAAAAATTAAAATGTTTTATATAAGATGCTAGTAAATTTTTTTTAATGCACCTTGCAAAACATAGGCTGAAAAATCTATATAAGGAGACAGGAACTCGCCATGTTTCAAGTCAGTGATTTAAAGAAAAGTTAACATTTAAGTTAAAAGTAAACAAAAGTTGAATCATATCCAGACCACATCTATATTTTACTTGCATAATAGGTTCACCCTATAAGAAATTCAGAAATACAGACAGTTTTAATGAAATGCATAGTGGCATGTTCAGTTCCAAGAAATCTAAATTTCTCTTTAACTGTCACCTTCAACAGTCCTGTTCAGGAAATCTTTCATTTTATGTGCCTTCCTCATAACTTATTAAACGTATGCTTTGGGGTGATGAGATGCCACGATGCACAACACAAGTCTTTTCTGTCCACAATTTATTTGAATTCAACTAAAGCTGTTTCATATCTATTGTTGAAAATAATAGTTCCTGTCAATCTGCGTCACTTATAACAACAGCTGAGTTGTCACTGTGTCATCAGAGATTTGAAATAAGACTAAGGGTATGTTGAAACATGAGAAGCCCAACCCAATGAATAAGTGACTTTCTTTGGGAGGCTATGAAAATTCATGCCAAATCCTGACCAAACTTCTTAATGACTTCATGTACAAGGAAAAATAAGTTAACTTTACTAAATTAATGAGTGGCCAGTCATTAGATAAACTTTTCTAGGTTTTCAGTTCATTTTCAAATTGTTCATTATTAGTATGTACCAATGCAACTGATTTTTGTATTTTGACTTTGCATCCGGTGCCTTGCTAAACTCACATTTTAGTTCTAACACCTTATTGTTGATTCTTTGTAGATTCTTCAAAGACAGTAATGTCAACTGTGAATAGAAGTCTATTCCTTTCTCTCCATTCTGTATGGTATTTGTTTATTATTTACTTCCTTCTTCATTTGCCTTACTGCACTAATTAGGACCTCAAGTACGATGTTAAATAAGAGTGATGGTGAGAGTAAGCATACTTTCCTCTTTCCTAACCTTAGATGGAAAGAATTCAGTCTTTCACAATTAAATATTATGTTAGCCCTATTCTCTTGGTTGATTCTCTATTGGGTTGAAAACAATAAATTACTCCTAGTTCATCAGGGGTTTTAACAAAAATGGATGTTGAATTTTGTCAAATACCTCTTCTGTATAAATACAATCACATGGATTTCCTTCTTTAGTTTACTGATATATTGATAACACTGATTTTGAATGTTGAACCAGACTTGCATTCCCAGGATAAATCCCACTCAATTTGGTATCATAATATTTTTTTAAGTTGTTGAATTTAATTTGATATGTTGTTGAGGATTTTTGCAGCTATGTTCATGAGAAATATCAGCCTACAGTTTTCTTTTCTTGTAATGTTTTTGGTTTTGTTAAAAAAAGGGTAATTCTGACTTCATAAAATGAATCAAGAAGTGTTCATACTCCTATGTTCTGGAAGAGTTTGTGTAGAATTATTATTTCTTCCTTGAATGTTTGATATAGGTTTATTTTTCTGTTGTTGCTTTATATTTATTTGTTTTTAAATTTTTATTGGAGTATGGTTGCTTTACAATGCTGTGTTAGTTTCTACTCTACAGCAAACAGAATCAGCTATACATATATATATACATACCAGAACACACTTTGACACAAATTGCAGCAAGATCTTTTTTGACCCACCTCCTAGAGTAATGAGAATAAAAGCAAAAATAAACAAATGGGACCTAATGAAACTTACAAGCTTTTGCACAGCAAAGGAAACCATAAACAAGATGAAAAGACAACCCTCAGAATGGGAGAAAATATTTGCAAATGAAGCAACTGACAAAAGATTAATCTCCAAAATATACAGACTGCTCATGTAGCTCAATATAAAAAAATCAAACAACCCAATCAAGAAATGGGTGGAAGACCTAAATAGACATTTCTCCAAAGAAGACATACGGATGGCCAACAAACACATGAAAAAATGCTCAACATATCTAATTATTAGAGAAATGCATATTAAAACTACAATGAGATATCACCTCACACAGGTCAGAATGGCCACCATCACAAAATCTACAAACAACAGAAGTTGGAGAGGGCATGGAGAAAGGAAACCCTTTGCAATGTTGGTGGGAATGTAAATTGATACAGCCACTATGGAGAACAGTATGGAAGTTCCTTAAAAAACTAAAAATAGGGCTTCCCTGGTGGCACAGTGGTTGAGAGTCCACCTGCCGATGCAGGGGACACGGGTTCATGCCCTGGTCCAGGAAGATCCCATGTGCCACGGAGCGTCTGGGCCCATAAGCCATGGCCGCTGAGCCTGCGCGTCTGGAGCCTGCGCTCTGCAATGGGAGAGGCCACAACAGTGAGAGGCCCACATACCGCAAAAAAAAAAAAAAAAAAAAAAAAAAAACTAAAAATAGAACTACCATGTGACCCAGCAATCCCATTACTGGGCATATGCCCAGAGAAAATCATAATTCAAAAAGACACATGTGGGCTTCCCTGGTGGCACAGTGGTTGAGAGTCCGTCTGCAAATGCAGGGGACATGGGTTCGTGCCCCAGTCCAAGAGGATCCCACATGCCATGGAGCGGCTGGGCCCGTGAGCCATGGCCGCTGAGCCTGCGCATCCGGAGCCCGTGCTCCACAACGGGAGAGGCCACAACAGTGAGAGGCCCACTTATGGCAAAAAAAAAAAAAAAAGACACATGCACCCCAATGTTCATTGCAGTACTACTTACAATATCCAGGACATGGAAACAACTTAAATGTCTATCAACAGAGGAATGGATAAATAAGATGTGGTACATGTATACAATGGAATATTACTCAGCCATAAAAAAAGAATTAAATTGGGTCATTTGTAGAGACGTGGATGGACCTAGAGACTGTCATACAGAGTGAAGTAAGTCAGAAAGAGAAAAATACGTATCGTATATTAACACATATATGTGGAGTCTGAAAAAATTGGTATAGACGATCTTATTTACAAAGCAGAAATGGAGACACAGATGTAGAGAATAAATGTATGGATGCTAGTAAACTTATCATGATGAGTAAACATTATGATGTTACAATATATATTTCTTGGGAGATTTTTATTAAACATGAACCTAAATAAAACATGTAGATGAGGATAAAAAATTCATTATAAAATTATAATTTGATTTCACGAGTTAATTAATTAAATCATAGTTATTTACATCTACATAATAACTTGAAAAGAAATATCATGGGAAGGAAGCTTGAAATGGTAACACAACCGAGGCAAACAATATACTTTTCTGGCAAATTTATAAACAATACATTTTAAAATGTAACTTTACTCACCACACCAAAAAAAAAAAAAAAAAAAGGCAAAACTGGTAACTATGTGAGGTGATGAATGTGTTAATTAACTTGATCATGGTAATCATTTCACAGTGCAACTATTATGTATATGAAACCATCACACGGTACACCTTAATACATATAGAATTTTTGTTAATTTTTACCTCAGTAAAGCTGGGAAAAAATATAACTATTCTTTCTTCCAAAAGCCATTGCCCCCTTCTTCTATATCCCTTCCCTGGGTTTCTTGCCCTAAAGTCAACACCCTTGGGCACAGCCTTGAGAGGCCACGTTACCATTGTTGATGTGGTCAACGAGCAGGGGGTTTTTTTGCTTTATTTATAAGTATTTTTCCCAGCTTTATCGAGAGATAATTGACAGACATCACTTTATAAGTTTAGGGTATACAGAATAATGATTTGATTTACATATATTGTGAAATATTAAGATGCTCTGGTTCTTCAAAGCTTATTTTCTGTTATTAAAATAATCCTGCCATCTGCCTGTATATCAGCAGTGCAGCAGCTCATCCCTCATTTCCCATATGTGTTAAACCAACATCTTGTAACTTTGTCTACCTCAAGAAGAATTCTATTTTAAAAAGTTTCAAGCATTTATAAATATAAAGCAAATAACAGCAGGTAAGCAGGGACCAAATGATAATGACTGTTGTATATCTTTGCTATAGAATTTGGATTTTGTTCTGAATTCACTAAGAATCCACTGAAGAATTTTATGCAGGGAAATCATATGAAATGATTTGTGGTATGCAAAAATCCATTTGGTGGAAGTGTGCATAATAGGGTCAAGTTAGGGGAAAAAATTATAGTGGCAATCTTAAAAAGTTGTTGCAGTAAAGCTGGTAAGAAATATAAGTCCCTAATAATAACAGACCTAAGCAATGATAGTCAATAGCTGTTAAAACCACTAAGTGAGAGGTTATAGGGATTTTTTTTTAATGAATGGATTAGAATAATAACACACTAAGCCACTGAAAAATCATATCATTACAAAAAGAGAAACAACCATACATTATACATTATATGCCCCCTGATATGATGACATAGGAGCCATCTATGGATCTTTCTTACAAAAATTCTTTTTTTGTTTCATTTTTTCCACCATGCCACACAGCTTGTGGGATCTTAGTTCTCTGACTAGGGGTTGAACCAGGGCCCCGGCAGTGAAAGCACACAGTCCTAACCACTGCACTGCCAGGAATCCCAATTTTTAGAAAAATTCTAATGAAGCTTCTAGATCTAAATATGAGTTTCCAGAAAATACAGAAATAGAGAAGCATCTTTAATAACACCATGAGGACGTAACCAGAAAAATCTACAATGTGGGAGATTCTACAGGACAAATGACCTGATTCAGTCAATAAATAAAGGGGAAGAGAAAACAAAAAGGGAGGAGGAACCTCTAAACTAAAGGAGACTCAGTTACATCATAGCAACCAAATACATCATGTGGTTCCTGCTTAGTTCCAGATCTGAACCAATCTACTGTAAAAACAAAAAAATATGAGACAAGGAAACCTAAATACTTACTGGATAAATGAATAAATTTTAAGGAATTATTATTTTATGATGATAAAGATTTTGTGCCTATGTTTTCAAATATCTTTTCCTTTTAGAAAGACACACTGAAATTTTTACAGATGAAATGATATGACATCTGGAATGTGTTTTAAAACAATGGAGGAGAAAATGGGGGGCAAGGGGATGATAAAACAAAATTAGCCAAATGTTGGTAATTGCTGACACTGAGTGGCAGGTACACTTTACTGTGTTTAAATTTTTCTATAATAAAAATTATAAATAATAGGAATAAAAGAAGCAATAGTTGAGAGAACAGAAAGAAGTGAGTAAATCTGAACACTATTTAGGAGATGTTACAGGCAGGGTATGATGGCCAATTGAATCTGAAAAGGGAGTAGAGATGGTGTCTAAATTTCTATCTTGGTGGTTAGAGGCACAGAAGTTCTGTTCATCAAGGAGGTACAGGTGGGTGGAGGAGCAGATACCGGAGTGAAGATGGCAAGTTTGGTTTGGGGTGTGCTGAGTTTGAGACACAGGTAGATATCCATGTGCAAATGTTCAATAGGTACAATAAGCAGAGAAGAAGCTCAAGCATATAAATCTGGGATATAAAAACATGTAAAGAGATGTAGAGAGAAAGTGAAGACAGAGGAGTAATATCCAGAGAAATAAGAGAAAAATCAGTAGAGATTGGACTTACTGAAACAAGGAAAGACATGGTTTCAGGAAAAGGAACCCTGAATTTAAAAATTAAATGTAAGTTCTAGAAAAAAAAATCCTTGGCTTTAGTAACTAAATAGCAACTGGTGCCAGGTCAAGACAACAAACTGAGCATATGAATTTATCTCCTCTTGTTCCTCAGATTCCATTAAAAGAAGAATACCTCAGTTGAAAAGAAGACGGGTAAGCACAGAGCAGTGAAAAGAACAAGAGGTAGTTTATCAATGGATGAACTGTTTCAACACAGTTCTAGAGGGTGGAAAGTGAGTGCAGCTCAATAAAACAAGCCAGGAAAAGGCACAGCCCAGAAGAAATATGGAGGGGTTGCTACTAAGGAGGGAGCCATCCTGCCTTTCAGAGGTGGGAGGGTGACAGACTCAGGATGCCAGGTGTGATAAGCAGCAGGGTACCACACCGGCTGAAAACAGGAGCAGTTATTGAAAGCCTGCTGCCAATTTCCCCATCCATAGTTTCGGAATACATGGCAGCCAGGTGTTACCCTCTAGGCAAAAAAAAAAAAAAAGTAGAAGAAGGTTTTTTTGTGTGTTTTCCAAATAAATTTAACACACTGTCTAGCATAAACAAAAGAAGTAACTGTTGCTGTCCGAGCAGGAGAAGGAAAACATTCTGAGAGTCAGGGTTCCCCAGAGTAACGCAGAGGGGGGAAGAAGGCCTGAGTACAGCTCTAGAAACAAAAGTGGGTGGACAGAGAGGAAAGGGCTTGATATAACAAAAGGAAATGTGAATAGAATCCATTAGGATCACTACTCATAATGAAGGGCAAAACGGAAAGAAAAAACCTGCCAACTACGTTGTGAGGGTGTAGATTATATGAAGCAGTAGGTCCAAGGAGGGAGAACAACATGATCACTGGCTGACAAGAAGAAACTGAAAAGAAATAAAAACAGTCACCAAGTGTAGGTTATAGCCTAAAATCTTAAAGAAATTGAATTGGTTACCCAAAATATCACCAAAAAAAAAAAGGTAAGACTTTGGCTTCTAGCCAAGATGGAGTAAGAGGGACCATTTAGACCACCCTTCCTGAAACAACTAAACAGTTAATATTATACTATTTTAACAAAGCTGACAAAAAAACTAGACAAAGTTTTCAGGCATTGCCCATCAACTCAGTAAGCAGAGGACATTGGTCCCGGAGAGAGGGAAAACAAACAAGGTGAGCCCCGTGACAGTCCCAGCTTACTGCCCAGACATATTTTCCAGGCTGCAGTGCAAAGAAAGGGAATGCAAACAGAATCAGGCAGTAACCTTGAATCGAGGAGAGACACATGGAGTCTAGTGAGGCCAAAAGCTGGAGTTAAAAAAGCAGAGTCCTGGGGAAAAACAGCTGTACAGAGAAAGAGCTATGGAGATCCACAGGCAATACCCCCTCAAGTTTTCATATTTAGTAGCATAGGCCTGTGGAGAAATTATCTTAGGAAAGGGAAAGAACCACTTGAAAGGAGCAGATACTCAGAGCTCAGACAGGTCCAATAATAGTTCATGTTCCAAACAGCCAGAGGGAAAACATCATAATTCAAGGAAAATCAGGCAGAGTATTTACAATGGTATTACCTCCGTAGTGGAAGAAATTAGTCTTAGATTAAAGGTGGTTCTGGTTTCACCTAACAAGGTTTAACAGGAGGCTTGAAAAGATCAAACTGTTACCAAGTGATTTAACCAAACTTCAGAGCAAAGTTAAAGAATATTTATAAGAATGTAATATTAAACATCTCACAAAGTAAAAATCAGGAGGTTTTGAATTTAATTAAAAAATTATAAGGCTTACAAAGAAATAGGATAATGTAAGCCATAATAAGGCAAAAAAATCAATGAACAAACACAGTTCCAGAATCAGCATGGATGGTAGAGAATTGGCAGATTAGGACATTAAAACAGTTATGGTAACTATATTCCATATGTTCAAGAATGTAAGATACAGACTTGAAAGATTTTTAAAAGACCCAAATCAAACTTTTCAAGATGAAAAATGCAATGCTTGAAATAGAAAATACCTGAGATAAGATAGACCAGATTAGACATTGCAGAATTAAAGATTAGTGAACTTGATGGTATAGAAACTAAAATAAAATACAGAGAAAATAAAGACTAAAAAAGAAAAAAATTAAGAGAGCTTCAGTGGGCTATGGGAAACTTTCAAGTTGCTTAATAGATATGTAATTAGAGTCCCCAAAGGAGGTGGGGAGAGGAAATATTAAAGACATAATGGCCAGAAATGTTCCAAATTTGATGAATCTGTAAACCTACAAATCCAAGAAGCTCAACAAACCCCAAGCACAAGAAACATGAAGAAAATTATACCAAAGCATAATAGAATTAAAAGACACATACACACCGATAAAGGGAAAATGTGACAAACAATCAGAGAAATAAGGCACATTATACACAAAGGAACAAAATAAGAATGAGACCAAGTTCTCTTTGGAAAAATACAGTTAAGGCAGTAGAACAACATCTTTAAAGTACTACGGAAACAACAACAGCAGCAACCCTGTCAACCTAAGATTCTATACCCAGCAGAAATGTCTCTCGAAAACAAAGGCAAAAAAAAGATTTTGTCAGACATATCAAAGCTGAATCATCACACTCAGAATCTTAACACAAGACTACAAGAACTGTTAACACATGTTCTTCAGTCAGAAGAAAAATCATACCAGATAGAAATCTGGAGTTCCCACTGGGATTACACAGAGGGATTCAGTTTGGTGCTATGCATGTACCTGGTTGTATTACACTGAGGAACACTGAGTTTGAGGACTCCACTGCTTTTAAAATGAGAGGTTAGCAAGCTTCCTGTTTGTCTGAAGGAGTAACATTACCCCTCTCCCCACAGCTATTCATTACAAACACACTCCCAAGAAATGGCTCAGGACCCTCCATACTGTTTTCAGTAACGGCTGCATTAAATTGCATTCCTATGAACAGTGCAGCCAAGTAGCCGACAGGGTCTTGGTGCTCTGGCCGGGTATCAGGCCTAAGCCTCTGAGGTGGGAGAGCCAAGTTCAGTACATTGGACCACCAGAGACCTCCAGAATCCACATAATATCAATTGGCGAGAGCTCGCCCAGAGATCTCCATCTCAATGCTAAGACCCAACTCCACTCAACGACCAGCAAGCTCCAGTGCTGGACACTCCATGCCAAACAAGCAAGACAGGAACACAACTCCACCCACTAGCAGAGAGGCTGCTTAAAATAATAATAAGTTCACAGACACCCCAAAACACACCACTGGATGCAGTCCTTCTCACCAGAAATACAAGATCCAGCCTCATCCACCAGAAAACAGGAACCAGTCCCCTCCACCGGGAAGCCTACACAACCCACAGAACCAACTTTACCCACTGGGGGCAGACACCAAAAACAATAGGAACTAAAAACCTGCGGCCTAGAAAAAGGAGACCCCAAACACAGTAAGTTAAGCAAAATGAGAAGACAGAGAAATATGCAGCAGGTGAAGGAGCAAGGTAAAAACCCACCAGACCAAACAAATGAAGAGAAAATAAACGGTCTATCTGAAAAAGAATTCAGAGTAATGATAATAAAGATATCTAAAATCTTGGAAATAGAATTGGAGAAAATACAAGAAACGTTTAACAAGAGCCTAGAAGAACTAAAGAGCAAACAATGATGAACAACACAATAAGGAAATTAAAAATTCTCTAGAAGGAATCAATAGCAGAATAATTGAGATAGAACTGATAAGTGACCTGGAAGATAAAATAGTGGAAATAACTACTGCACAACAGAATAAAGGAAAAAGAATAAAAATAATTGAGGACAGTCTTAGAGACCCCTGCGACAACAATGAATGCACCAACACTCAAATGATAGGGATCCCAGAAGAAGAAGAAAAAAAAAAGGGACTGAGAAAATATTTGAAGAGATTATAGTTGAAAACTTCCTTAATATGGGAAAGGAAATAGTCAGTCAACTCCAGGAAGCACAGAGAATCCCATACAGGATAAATCCAAGGAGAAACATGCCAAGACACATAGTAATCAAACTGTCAAAAATTAAATACAAAGAGAAACTATTAAAAGGAACAAGGAAAAAGCAACAAATAACATACAAGGGAATCCCCATAAGGTTAACAGCTGATCTTTCAGCATGAACTCTGCAAGCCAGAAGGGAGTGGCAGGACATATTTAAAGTGATGAAAGGGAAAAACCTACAACCAAGATTACTCTACCCAGCACGGATCTAATTCAGATTCGATGGAGAAATTAAAACCTTTACAGACAAGCAAAAGCTAAGAGAGTTCAGCATAACCAAACCAGCTTTACAACAAATGCTAAAGGAACTTCTCTAGGCAGGAAACACAGAGAAGGAAAAGACCTACAATAACAAACCCAAAACAATTAAGAAAATGGTAATGGGAACATACATATCAATAATTACTTTAAATGTAAAAGGATTAAATGCTCCAACCAAAAGACATAGACTGGCTGAATGGATACAAAAACAAAACACGTATATATGCTGTCTATAAGAGACCCACTTCAGACCTAGGGTCAAATACAGACTGAAAATGGGGATCAAAAAAGATATTCCATGCAAGTGGAAATCAAAAGAAAGCTGGAGTAGCAATTCTCATATCAGACAAAATACACTTTAAAATAAAGACTACTACAAGAGACAAAGAAGGACACTACATAATGATCAAGAAATCAATCCAAGGGGCTTCCCTGGTGGTCCAGTGGTAGGGAATCCGCCTGCCAACGCAGGGGACATGGGTTCGGTACCTGGTCCAGGAAGATCCCACATGCCGCGGAGCAAGTAAGCCCGTGCGCCACAACAACTGAGCCCACGTGCCACAACTAGAGAGAGAAAACCCGCATGCCGCAACTAGAGAGAAGCCCGAGCGCCACAACAAAGAGACTGAGCGCCACAACTAAAGATCCCGCATGCCTCAACGAAGATCCCATGTGCCGCAACTAAGACCCCGCAAAGCCAACATTAAATAAATAAATAAATAAATAAATAAATATTTAAAAAAAAAAAGAAATCAATCCAAGAAGATATAACAATTGGAAATATTTATGCACCCAACATAGGAGCACCTTAATACATAAGGCAAATACTAACAGCCATAAAAGGGGAAATCGACAGTAACACAATCATAGTAGGGGACTTTAACACCCCATGTTCACCAATGGACAGATCATCCAAAATGAAAATAAATAAGGAAACATAAGCTTTAAAAGACACATTAAACAAGATAGACATAATTGATATTTACAGGACACTCTATCTAAAAACAACAGAATACACATTCTTCTCAGTGCTCATGGAATATTCTCCAGGATAGATCATATCTCGGGTCACAAATCAAGCCCTGGTAAATTTAAGAAAATTAAAATTGTATCAAGTATATTTTCCGACCACAACGCTATAAGACTAGATATCAATTACAGGAAAAAAAAACTGTAAAAAATACAAACACATGGAGGCTAAACAATATGCTGCTAAACAACCAAGTGATCACTTAAGAAATCAAAGAGGAAATCAAAAAATGCCTAGAAACAAATGACAAGGAAAACACGACTGCCCAAAACCTATGGGATGCAGCAAAAGCAGTTGTAAGAGGGGAGTTTATAGCAATACAATCTGACTTCAAGAAACAAGAAACATCTCAAATAAACAACCTAACCTTACACCTAAAGCAATTAGAGAAAGAAGAACAAAAAAACCCCAAAGTTAGCAGAAGGAAAGAAATCATAAAGATCAAATCAGAAATAAATGAAAAAGAAATGAAGGAAATGATAGCAAAGATCAATAAAACTAAAACCTGGTTCTCTGAGAAGATAAAAAAAATTGATAAACCATTAGCCAGACTCATGAAGAAAAAAAAGGGAGAAGACTCAGATCAACAGAATTAGAAACGAAAAAAGAGAAATAACAATGTCACTGCAGAAATACAAAAGATCATGAGAGATTACTACAAGCAACTACATGCGAAAAAAATTGACAACCTGGAAGAAATGGACAAATTCTTAGAAGAACACAACCTTCTGAGACTGAACCAGGAAGAAATAGAAAATATAAACAGACCAATCACAAGCACTGAAATGGAAACTGTGATTAAAAATCTTCCTATAAACAGAAGCCCAGGACCAGATGCCTTCAAAAGCAAATTCTATCAAACATTTAGGGAAGAGCTAACACCTATCCTTCTCAAACTCTTCCAAAATGTAGCCGAGGGAGGAACATTCTCAAACTCATTCTACGAGGCCACCATCGCCCTGATACCAAAACCAGAAAAAGGCATCACAAAGAAAAACAACTACAGGCCAATATCACTGATGAACATAGATGCAAAAATCATCACAAAATACTAGCAAACAGAATCCAACAGCACATTTAAAGGATCATACAACATGATCAGTTGGGGTTTATGCCAGGAAGGCAAGGATTCTTCAATATATGCCTTTAAATCAATGTGATACACTATATTAACAAATAGGAGGATAAAAACTATATGATAATCTCAATAGATACAGAAAAAGCTTTCGACGAAATTCAACACCCATTTATGATAAAAACTCTCTGGAAAGTAGGCAATAGATGGGTCGTACCTCAACATAATAAAGGCCATATATGACAAACCCACAGCCAACATCATTCTCAAGGTGAAAAACTGAAACCATTTCCACTAAGATCAGGAACCAGAAAAGGTTGCCCACTCTCACCATTATTATTCAACATAGTTTTGGAACTTTTAGCCACAGCAGTCAGTGATGAAAAAGAAATAAAAGGAATCTAAATTGGAAAAGAAGAAGTAAAGCTGTCACTGTTTGCAGATGACATGATACTATACATAGAGAATCCTAAAGATGCTACCAGAAAACTACTAGAGCTAATCAATGAATTTGGTAAAGTAGCAGGATACAAAATTAATGCACAGAAATCTTGCATTCCTATACACTAATGATGAAAAATCTGAAAGAGAAATTAAGGAAACACTCCCATTTACCACTGCAACAAAAAGAATAAAATACCTAGGAATAAACCTACCTATGGAGACAAAAGACCTGTATGCAGAAAATTATAAGATGCTGGTGAAATAAATCAAAGATGTTACAAACATATGGAGAGATATACCATGTTCTTGGATTGGAAGAATCAACATTGTGAAAATAACTATACTACGCAAAGCAATCTACAGATTCAACGCAATCCCTATCAAACTACCAACGGCATTTTTCACAGAACTACAACAAAAAATTTCACAATTTTTATGGAAACACAAAAGACCCCAAATAGCCAAACCAATACTGAGAACGAAAAATGGAGGTGGAGGAATCAGGCTCCCTGACTTCAGACTATACCACAAAGCTACAGTAATCAAGACAGAATGGTACTGGTAGAAAAACAGAAATATAGATCAATAGAACAGGATAGAATGCCCAGAGATAAGCACACCCACATACGGTCACCTTATCTTTGACAAAGGAGGCAAGAATATACAATGGAGAAAAGACAGCCTCTTCAATAAATGGTGCTGTGTAAACTGTACAGCTACATGTAAAAGAATGAAATTAGAGCACTCCCTAACACCGTATACAAAAATAAACTCAAAATGGATTAAAGACATAAATGTAAGACCAGACACTCTTAGAGGAAAAGATAGGCAGAACACTCTATGACAAAGCACAGCAAGATCCTTCTTGACCCATATCCTAGAGAAATGAACATAAAACCAAAAATAAACTAATGGGTCCTAATGAAACTTAAAATGTTTTGCACAGCAAAGGAAACCATAAACAAGATGAAAAGACAATCCTCAGAATGGGAGAAAATATTTGCAAACAAAACAACTGACAAAGGATTCGTCTCCAAAATATACAAGCAGCTCATGCAGCTCAGTATCAAAATAACAATCAACCCCATCCAAAAATGGGCAGAAGATCTAAATAGACATTTCTCCAAAGAAGATATCCTGATTGCAACAAAAACATGAAATGATGCTCAACATCACTAATCATTAGAGAAAGGCAAATGAAAACTACAATGAGGTATCACCTCACACTGGTCAGATTGGCCATCATTGAAAAATCTACAAACAATAAATGCTGGAGAGGGTGGAGAAAAGGCAACCCTCTTGCACTGTAGGTGGGAGTGTAAATTGATAGGGCCACCATGGAGAACAGCATGGAGGTTCCTTAAAAAACTACAAATAGAACTACCATATGACCCAGCAATCCCACTACTGGGCATATACCTTGAGAAAACCATAATTCAAAAAGAAGCATGTACCACAATGTTCATTGCAGCACTATTTATAATAGCCAGGACATGGAAGCAACCTAAGTGTCCATTGAAAGATGAATGGATAAAGAAGATGAGGCACATATATATAATGGAATATTACTCAGCCATAAAAAGAAACGAAATTGAGTTATTTGTAGTGAGGTGGATGGACACAGAGTCTGTCATACAATGTGAATTAAGTCAGGAACAGAAAAACAAATACCATGCTAACACATATTTATGGAATCTAAAAAAGAAAAAAAAATGGTTCTGAAGAACCTAGGGGAAGGACAGGAATAAAGATGCAGATGTAGAGAATGGACTCGAAGACACGAGGAGGGGGAAGGGTAAGCTGGGACGAAATGAGAGAGTGGCATGGACATATATACACGACCAAATGTAAAACAGATAGCTAGTGGGAAGCAGCCTCATAGCACAGGGAGATCAGCTCCGTGCTTTGTGACCACCTAGAGGGGTGGGTTAGGGAGGCTGGGAGGGGTACGCAAGAGGGAGGAGATATGGGGATATAAGTATATGTATATCTGATTCACTTTGTTTTACAGCAGAAACTAACACAACAATGTAAAGCAATTATACTCCAATATTTTATTTTTAAAAACAAAGAGCTATCAAAGAAAAAAAGAAATCTGGATCTATACTAAGGAAAAAATAGCACCAGGGATGATAATTATGTGGGTAAATATAAAAGGCTTTTATTCCTATTGTTAAGTTGTAAAAAGAAATATCTGTCCAAAGAAAAAACAGAAATACATACTGAGATTTATAATATATGTGGAGTGTATGCACAAAGTCTGGAAGGGGAAAATAAAAGTATATTGTTAAGGTTTTTATACTACACATGAAGTGGTATAATATTAACTGAAGATACTCTATGGTAAGCTAAAAATACTCCAACTCTAAAGTATGCACCAGAAGAGATAAAAGTTATAGCTAATAAGCCAATGGCAAAGAAAAGAAAATGGAAGAAATTACTCAATCCAAAAGAAGAGCAAACAAATAAAAAGAACAAAAAATAGATGGGACAATTGATAAAACAACTGGTGATGACTCTTAAACCCAACTGGATCAGTAATCACATCAAATGGAAAGGGTCTAAACACCTCAATTAAAAGTCATAGGTTAGAGCTTCCGGGAAGATGGCGGAAGAGTAAGATGCGGAGATCACCTTCCTCCCCACAGATACACCAGAAATACATCTACACGTGGAACAACTCCTACAGAACACCTACTGAAAGCTGGCAGAAGACCTCAGGCCTCCCAAAAGGCAAGAAACCCCCCACGTACCGGGGTAGGGCAAAGGAATAAACAGAGATAAAAGGATAGGGATGGGACCTGCACCAGTGGGAGGGAGCAGTGAAGGAGGAAAGGTTTCCACACACTAGAAGCACCTTTGTGGGCGGAGACTGCGGGTGGCGGAGGGGGGAAGCTTTGGGGCCGCGGAGACCACAGCAACAGGGGTGTGGGGGGCAAAGCGGAGAGATTCCTGCACAGAGGATCAGGGCTTAAAGGTACTCACCAGCTCTAGAGGCTTGTCTGCTCACCCGCCGGGGCGGGCGGGGCTGGAAGCTGAGGCTCGGGCTTTGGTAGGAGCACCGGGAGAGGACTGGGGTTGGCAGCGTGAACACAGCCTGCAGGGGGTTAGTACACCACGGCTAGCCGGGAGGGAGTCCGGGAAAAAGTCTGGACCTGCTGAAGAGGTAAGAGACTTTTTCTTCCCTCTTTGTTTCCTGGTACGTGAGGAGAGGGGATTAAGAGCACCGCTTAAAGGAGCTCCAGAGACGGACACGAGCCACAGCTAAAAGCGTGGACCCCAGAAACGGGCATGAGACCCTAAGGCTGTTGCTGCCGCCACCAGAAGCCTGTGTGAGAGCACAGGTCACTCTCCACACCCCGCTTCCGGGGAGCCTGTGCAGCCCGCCACTGCCAGGGTCCCAGGATCCAGGGACAACTCCCTGGGAAGAACGCACAGCACGCCTCAGGCTGGTGCTATGTCATGTTGGCCTCTGCTGCCGCAGGCCCGCCCCGCACTCTGTCCCCTTCCCTCCCCCCAGCCTGAGTGAGCCAGAGCCCCCGAATCAGCGGCTCCTTTAACCCCGTCCTGTCTGAGCGAAGAACAGACGTCCTCCAGCGACCTACATGCAGAGGCGGGGCCAAATCCAAAACTGAGCCCCTGGGAGCTCTGCAAACAAAGAAGAGAAAGGGAAATCTCTCCCAGCAGCCTCAGGAGCAACAGATTAAAGCTGCACAATCAACTTGAAGTACCCTGCATCTGTGGAATACCTGAATAGACAACGAATCATCCCAAATTAAGGAGGTGGACTTTGAGAGCAAGATTTATGATTTTTTCTCCTTTTCCTCTTTTTCTGAGTGTTTATGTGTATACTTCTGTGTGAGATTTTGTCTGTATAGCTTTGCTTCCACCATTTGTCCTAGGGTTCTATCTGTCTTTTTTTTCCTTAATTATTTTTTTTATTTTAATAACTTTATTATATTTTATCTTACTTTTATTTTACTTTTTCTTTGTTCTTTTTTTTCCTTCCTTCCCTCCTTCCTTCCTTCCTTCGTGACTCCCTCCCTCCCTCCCTCCTTTCTTTCTTTCTACTTCTACTAATTCTTTCTACTTTTTCTCCCTTTTATTCTGAGCTGTGTAGATGAAAGGCTCTTCATGCTGCAGTCAGGAGTCAGTGCTGTGCCTCTGAGGTGGGAGAGCCAACTTCAGGACACTGAAGAGACCTCCCAGCTCCACATAATATAAAACGGTGAAAATCTCCCAGAGATCCCCATCTCATCACCAGCACCCAGCTTCACTCAACGACCAGCAAGCTATAGTACTGGACATCCTATGCCAAACAACTAGCAAGACAGAAACACAAACCCACCCATTAGCAGAGAGCCTACCTAAAATCATAATAAGTCCACAGACATACCAAAACACACCACCAGACGTGGACGTGCCCAGCAGAAAGACAAGATCCAGCCTCATCCACCAGAACACAGGCACGAATCCCCTCCACCAGGAAGCCTACACAACCCACTGAACCAACCTTAGCGACTGCGGACAGACACCAAAAACAACGGAAACTACCAACCTGCAGCCTGCAAAAAGGAGACCCCAAACACAGTAAGATAAGCAAAATGAGAAGACAGAAAAACACACCGCAGATGAAGGAGTAAGATAAAAACCCAGCAGACCTAACAAATGCAGAGGAAATAGGCAGTCTACCAGAAAAAGAATTCAGAATAATGATAGTAAAGATGATCCAAAATCTTGGAAGTAGAATGTACAAAATGCAAGAAACATTTAACAAGGACCTAGAAGAACTAAAGATGAAACAAACAACGATGAACAACACAATAAATGAAATGAAAAATACTCTAGATGGGATCAATAGCAGAATAAATGAGGCAGAAGAACGGATAAGTGACCTGGAAGATAAAATAGTGGAAATAACTACTGCAGAGCAGAATAAAGAAAAAAGAATGAAAAGAAAGAACTGAGGAGAGTCTCAGAGACCTCTGGGACAACATTAAATGCACCAACATTCGAATTATAGGGGTTCCAGAAGAAGAAGACAAAAAGAAAGGGGCTGAGAAAATATTTGAAGAGATTATAGTTGAAAACTTCCCTAATATGGGAAAGGAAATAGTTAAGTCCAGAAAGCACAGAGAGTCCCGTACAGGACAAATCCAAGGAGAAACACACCAAGACACATATTAATCAAACTGTCAAAAATTAAATACAAAGAAAAAATATTAAAAGCTGCAAGGGAAAAACAACAAATAACACACAAGGGAATCCCCATAAGGTTAACAGCTAATCTTTCAGCAGAAACTCTGCAAGCCAGAAGGGACTGGCAGGGCATAATTAAAGCGATGAAGGAGAAAAAACTGCAACCAAGATTACTCTACCCAGCAAGGATCTCATTCAGATTTGATGGAGAAATTAAAACCTTTACAGACAAGCAAAAGCTGAGAGAGTTCAGCACCACCAAACCAGCTCTACAACAACTGCTAAAGGAACTTCTCTAGGCAAGAAACACAAGAGAAGGAAAAGACCTACAATAACGAACCCAAAACAATTAAGAAAATGGGAATAAGAGCATACATATCGATAATTACTTTAAATGTTAATGGACTAAATGCTCCAACCAAAAGACACAGATTGGCTGAATGGATACAAAAACAAGACCTATATATTTGCTGCCTACAAGAGACCCACTTCAGACCTAGAGACACATACAGACTGAAAGTAAGGGGATGGAAAAAGATATTTCATGCAAATGGAAACCAAAAGAAAGCTGGAGTAGCAATTCTCATATCAGACAAAATAGACTTTAAAATAAAGACTATTAAAAGAGACAAAGAAGGACACTACATAATGATCAAGGGAGTGATCCAAGAAGAAGATATAACAATTGTAAATATTTATGCACCCAACATAGGAGTCCCTCAATACATAAGGCAAATCCTAACAGCCATAAAAGGGGAAATCGACAGTAACACATTCATAGTAGGGGACTTTAACACCCCACTTTCACCAATGGACAGATCATCCAAATGAAAATAAATAAGGAAACACAAGCTTTAAATGATACATTAAACAAGATGGACTTAATTGATATTTATGGGAAATTCCATCCAAAAACAGCAGTATACACATTGTTCTCTAGTGCTCATGGAACATTCTCCAGGATAGATCATATCTTGGGTCACAAATCAAGCCTTGGTAAATTTGAGATTTGAAATTGTATCAAGTATCTTTTCTGACCACAACGCTATGAGACTAGATATCAATTAGAGGAAAAGATCTGTAAAAAATACAAACACATGGAGGCTAAACAATACACTACTTAATAACGAAGTGATCACTGAAGAAATCAAAGAGGATATCAAAAAATACCTAGAAACAAATGACAATGGAGACACGATGACCCAAAATCTACAGGATGCAGCAAAAGCAGTTCTAAGAGGGAAGTTTATAGCAATACAATCCTACCTTAAGAAACAGGAAACGTCTCGAATAAACAACCTAACCTTTCACCTAAAGCAATTAGAGTATGAAGAACAAAAAAACACAGGCGAATTCTATCAAACATTTAGAGAAGAGCTAACACCTATTCTTCTCAAACTCTTCCAAAATATAGCAGAGGGAGGAACACTCCCAAACTCATTCTACGAGGCCACCATCACCTTGATACCAAAACCAGACAAGGATGTCACAAAGAAAGAAAACTACAGGCCAATATCACTGATGAACATAGATGCAAAAATCCTCAACAAAATACTAGCAAACAGAATCCAACAGCACATTAAAAGGATCATACACCATGATCAAGTGGGGTTTATTCCAGGAATGCAAGGATTCTTCAATATACGCAAATCTATCAATGTGATTAACCATATTAACAAATTGAAGGAGAAAAACCATATGATCATCTCAATAGATGCAGAGAAAGCTTTTGACAAAATTCAACACCCATTTATGATAAAAACCCTGCAGAAAGTAGGTGTAGAGGGAACTTTCCTCAATATAATAAAGGCCGTATATGACAAGCCCACAGCCAACATCATCCTCAATGGCGAAAAACTGAAAGCATTTCCACTAAGGTCAGGAACAAGACAAGGTTGCCCACTCTCACCACTCTTATTCAACATAGTTTTGGAAGTTTTAGCCACAGCAATCAGAGAAGAAAAGGAAATAAAAGGAATCCAAATCGGAAAAGAAGAAGTAAAGCTGTCACTGTTTGCAGATGACATGATACTATACATAGAGAATCCTAAAGATGCTACCAGAAAACTACTAGAGCTAATCAATGAATTTGGTAAAGTAGCAGGATACAAAATTAATGCACAGAAATCTCTGGCATTCCTATATACTAATGATGAAAAATCTGAAAGTGAAATCAAGAAAACACTCCCATTTACCATTGCAACAAAAAGAATAAAATATCTAGGAATAAACCTACCTAAGGAGACAAAAGACCTGTATGCAGAAAATTATAAGACACTGATGAAAGAAATTAAAGATGATACAAACAGATGGAGAGATATACCATGTTCTTGGATTGGAAGAATCAACATTGTGAAAATGACTCTACTTCCCAAAGCAATCTATAGATTCAATGCAATCCCTATCAAACTACCACTGGCATTTTTCACAGAACTAGAACAAAAAATTTCACAATTTGTATGGAAACACAAAAGACCCCGAATAGCCAAAGCAATCTTGAGAACGAAAAATGGAGCTGGAGGAATCAGGCTCCCTGACTTCAGACTATACTACAAAGCTACAGTAATCAAGACAGTATGGTACTGGCACAAAAACAGAAAGATAGATCAATGGAACAGGATAGAAAGCCCAGAGATAAACCCATGCACATATGGTCACCTTATCTTTGATAAAGGAGGCAGGAATGTACAGTGGAGAAAGGACAGCCTCTTCAATAAGTGGTGCTGGGAAAACTGGACAGGTACATGTAAAAGTATGAGATTAGATCACTCCCTAACACCATACACAAAAATAAGCTCAAAATGGATTAAAGACCTAAATGTAAGGCCAGAAACTATCAAACTCTTAGAGGAAAACATAGGCAGAACACTCTATGACATAAATCACAGCAAGATCCTTCTTGACCCATCTCCTAGAGTAATGGAGATAAAAACAAAAATAAACAAATGGGACCTAATGAAACTTCAAAGCTTTTGCACAGCAAAGGAAACCATAAATAAGGCCAAAAGACAACCCTCAGAATGGGAAGAAATATTTGCAAATGAAGCAACTGACAAAGGATTAATCTCCAAAATATACAAGCCGCTCATGCAGTTAAATATCAAAAAAAAAAAAAACCCAATTCAAAAATAGGCAGAAGACCTAAATAGACATTTCTCCAAGGAAGATATACAGATTGCCAGCAAATACATGAAAGAATGCTCAACTTCATTAATCATTAGAGAAATGCAAATCAAAACTACAATTAGATATCATCTCACACCAGTCAGAATGGCCATCATCAAAAAATCTACAAACAATAAATGCTGGAGAGGTGTGGAGAAAAGGGAACCCTCTTGCACTCTTGGTGGGAATGTAAATTGATACAGCCACTGTGGAGAACAGTATGGAGTTTCCTTAAAAAACTACAAATAGAACTACCATATGACCCAGCAATCCCACTACTGGGCATATACCCCGAGAAAACCATAATTCAAAAAGAGTCATGTACCAAAATGCTCATTGCAGCTCTATTTACAATAGCCCGGAGATGGAAACAACCTAAGTGTCCATCATCGGATGAATGGATAAAGAAGATGTGGCACATATATACAATGGAATATTACTCAGCCATAAAAAGAAACGAAATTGAGCTATTTGTAATGAGGTGGATAGACCTAGAGTCTGTCATACATAGTGAAGTAAGTCAGAAAGAGAAAGATAAATACCATATGCTAACACATATATATGGAATTTAAGAAAAAAAAAATGTCATGAAGAACCTAGAGGTAAGACAGGAATAAAGACACAGACCTACTAGAGAATGGACTTGAGGATATGGGGAGGGGGAAGGGTAAGCTGTGACAACGCGAGAGAAAGGCATGGACATATATACACTACCCAATGTAAGGTAGATAGCTAGTGGGAAGCAGCCGCATAGCACAGGGAGATCAGCTCGGTGCTTTGTGACCGCCTGGAAGGGTGGGATAGGGAGGGTGGGAGGGAGGGAGATGCAAGAGGGAAGAGATATGGGAACATATGTATGTGTATAACTGATTCACTTTGTTATAAAGCAGAAACTAACACACCATTGTAAAGCAATTATACTCCAATAAAGATGTAAAGAGTTAATTGTTAAAAAAAAAAAAGTCATAGGTTGTCACATTGACAAAAATAAGCAAAACCCAACTATATGCTACCTACAATTGATGCTCTTTAAATATAAAGCAGAAATAAATCAACAGTAAACGGATGGGAGAAAATATGTTAACACTAATCAAAAGAAAGGAAGAGTGGTTATATTAATAAGAAAGTAGATTTTGGGACAAAGATTATTACCAAGGATAAAGAAAGACATTTCATAATGACAAAAGGAACAGTTCATGCGGAAGACACAACAGTCCTAAATGATTATGTGCTCAGTTAACAGAGCTTCAAAATGAAAGGGAAACAAAGACTGAAAGAACCGCAAGAAGAAACAGGAAAATCCCTAATACATTCAGAACTGTCAATATTTATTCCTCTCTCAATAACTGATAGAACAAGTGACTGAAACTCAATAAACCTGGAAGACTGAACAACACTATATAACAAATCAACCTAATCAACATTTATAGAACACTCCACTCAACAACAGCAAAATTGTACACAGAATGTTTACCAAGATAGACCATTTTCCTACCCATAAAGAACTCTCAAAAAATTTTAAGAGATTATGTTCTCTGACTACAATGGAATTGAATTAGAATCAACAACAGAAAGGCTTTTTAAGAATCCCCAAGCAGCTGGACACTTCTAAATAACCTGTTGATCAAGAAGAACTCAAAGGGGAAATTAGAGAGTACTTTGAACTGAATGAAATTGAAATCACAACGTTTCAGATTTTGTAGGATGTGGCTAAAAACAGTACTATGGGGGAAATGTATATTGCTAAATGCCTACATTAGAAAAAGAGGAAGGTCCCAAATTAATGACCTTGGGCTCCATTGTAAGAAATTGGCTAAATCAGAGCAAATTAAACCAAAAGTAAGCAGAAAAGAGTAAACGATAAAGACCAGAAGGGAAATCAACTAAATAAAAAACAGAAAAACATTTGAGAAAATTAATGAAACCAAGAACTGGTTATTTGAGAAAACCAATAAAATTGATAAACCTACAGCCACATTGATCAGGAAATAAGACAGAAGACACAAACTGTCAATATTAGGAATAAGAGAAGTAACAATACTACAGATTCTATAGAATGAAAGGATAACAAGGCAATATCATGAACAACTTTATGTCAACAGATGAAATGGACAAATTCCTTGAAAAACATAGGCTAGTAGAGTTCACAGCTGCCGCTTCTCCAGAGCATTGTTCTTGGCAGAATGGGACCTGTCTACCTGGGGGCTTATGTCCCCCTAGGGGGCAACCTGCAAATAATAACCGATACATGGGTTAAAAAAAAATCATTCCACCCCACCTCACCGTTGCCTCAAGTTGGGACCAATTCTGTGGTGCAATTCATGCTCTAGAGGCCCCTGTGGGATCAGACTGAAGGTAGTCTCCAGCTTACATCCTTACTTAGCTTTGTTCTCTTGCCTTATCCTGCTTCCCTCTCTCTCCTTCCCTAAGAGTTCTCTTTCAATAAATTAATTGGCCAAGGATCTCTGCCTTGAGCTCTGTTTATTGGCAGCCTGACCTAAGACAAGGCACAGGAGGGAAGCTGGAAGGCACCTTCCTTGCCATTCCTGTCGGCATCCCCCCAGTGCTGACCCCTTATGTTATGAATTAAATTGTGTCCCCCTAATAGATGTTAAAGTCCTAACCCCCAGTACCTCTGAATGTGGCCTTAAATGAAAATAACGTGTTGGCAGTTGTGTGAGTTAAGATGAAGCAGACCTTAATCCAACATGACTGGTGTCCTTATGAAAGGGGGAAATATGGACGCAGAGACAGACATGCTTGGAGGGAATATGATGTGAAGACACAGGGAGAACGCCATCTACAAACCAAGAAAAGAACTCCCCAGCTTACCAGAACTAGGGGAGAAGCCCAGAACAGATTCTCCCTCAGAGGGAGCCAACCCTGCCCATGCTTTGATTTCAGACTTCTGGCCGCCAGAACTGTGAGAGAATGCATTTCTGTTGCTTTAAGCCCCCTAGTTTGTGGTACTTTGCTATAGCAGCCCTAGGAAACTAATGCATCCTGTCAGTGGCAGTTGGTTCCAGTCTCATTTTCTCCCAGCACGCCCATAATCAACTTCATGTCACCATCTGGGAGGTATCCACACCAGCTGGGCAACGACTGCGTCTCCACCGTTCCACCAGGGCTCTTTAGTCAGCTTCTAGGTTTTGGTAACCCCGACTCCCCTTGCTCCCCAGTTCCCAGGGATGGGAGTTGCTTCCTGCAGTCGCTATTTTACTTCAATAATCTTTTTTCCCTTTTTCAGTTTCCCAACACCCATTTAACTAATTCCTTATATCTAACTTGCTCTGTGGAAATAGGAAATAGCTACTCTTTATTTAACAATTAATTAATAAATAGAATTTCTTTATTTCTGACAAGACCCCAGAGTGATAACCATTTCATTCAGAGGAAAAGCCAAAGTCTGTAACATAGTTTATAAAATCCTATGCAATGCAGGACGTCGGCTACTTGTTTGCCCTCATTTCTTGTCATTTCCTCTGTCACCCACTCGGCTCCAGCTGCACTGGTCTCTCTGCTAATCCTTAAACATACCAAGCATGCTTGCTTTATGGCCTTTGACTTGCCGTTCCCTGTGCTTACAGACATTTGCATGCATGTTTGTAAGTGAGCAGAGGATCACTGCTTCAAGCCTCTGTCTAAGGATCTGTGCCCCACTCTCTGTCCGTACCTCAGGAGACTCCTTTCCACAGGGGATTGGTTCCAGGATGCCTGGATACCAAAATCCATAGACTCTCAAGTCCTTTATACAAAATGGCATAGTATTTGCATATAACACATGCACATCCTCCCACAGACTTTAAATCCTCTTGATTACTTATACTATTCAGTATAATGTAAATGCTATAACGTAAATGCTATATAAAAAGTTGCCAGCATGGCAACTTCAAATTTTGCTTTTTGGAACTTCCTGGAATTTCTTAAAAATATTTTCAATGGCAATTAGTGGAATTCCCGGATGCAGAACCTGGAGATATGGAGGGCCAACTATATATAAAATTACTATTTCTCTCAACTCCTGCACACTTTTCCCATGACCCCCTTTCTCTACAGCACTCATCATCTTCTGACATACTCTAAAGCTACTTGTTATCTGTCTCTCCAGTGGAACACGAGCTCCATGAAAGAAATTTTGCTCTCTGATATGTCCCCAGCACCCAGAACAGGATCTGGCACCCAGCAGGTGCCAACTTTTGAAAGAAAGACTGATTAACTATAGAAAAAACCCTACAAACAGCCCTACCATTGTCATCAGCATACCTGAACTGTAACCAGTGTTTAGTTTTTGTTTTTGTTTTTGTTTTTTTTTGCGGTACGCGGGCCTCTCACTGTTGTGGCCTCTCCCGCTGCGGAGTACAGGCTCCGGACGCGCAGGCTCAGCGGCCATGGCTCACGGGCCCAGCCGCTCCGCGGCATGTGGGATCTTCCCGGACCGGGGCACGAACCCGCGTCCCCTGCATCGGCAGGCAGACTCTCAACCACTGCGCCACCAGGGAAGCCCCCAGTCTTTAGTCTTTAAAGGATGTGTATTTATTCTTTAACTTTATTGGCTGCCCTTCCTTGGTGGACTCACACTTCGGTAACAATGTCTCCTGAAATTCCTTGGTGAGAGTGCACTTTTAAGTGTGTCTTCTCTTCTGTTTAACAATTAAAAACTTTTATAATGCAAATGTTTCCTCTATTTAAAACCTTTAAAAAGTATTCATTCAAACAGGATTGGACAGTCAGCAGCATTTGTCGAGAGGTCGGCGCTATACCATGCGACTGAACGAGACTGTCGAGATTGTGCTGGAGTGACCAACAAGGAAATGCAATTCCTGCCCACATGGAGCTCACAATTGCATGGATATTCAGCTCCCACGGATGAAGAAAAAACCTCAATTCCTGTTAACAATGCACAAATGAAAACAAAGAAGATAAGTGCTGATTAGGTGAGAATCAATGGCTGAAATGTCATTCGAACTAAAATCCACAGAAGTTGAGTGAAAAGCCAGGATTTAAAGAAAGAGACAAAGATCAATGAGGATAAGGTACTTGCAAAAGGAAATGACAAATGCATGAATATAACTTCATTAATTTCTTAGAGTCTATAAGCTACCCTATGAGTTTGGCCTGTAGCCTCTCCTTTCTGAGTTATCTGTGCTTTCTTAGTTATCTGTGCTTTCCCTTAAATGTATCATATTCTATTCTGAGCTCAATTGTTTCTGTACTTTAATTTTTTAAATTGAAGTATAGTTGATTTACAGTGTTGTGTTAGGTTTGGGTGTACAGCAAAGTGATTCAGTTATACATAAATATATATGTGTATATATATATTCTTTCTCATATTATTTTCCATTAGAGGTTATTACAAGATATTGAATATAGCTCCCTGTGCTATATAGTAGGTTCTTGTTGTTTATCTATTTCATATATAGTAGTATGTATCTGTTAATCCCAAATTCCTAATTTATCCCTCCCCCCTTTTCCCCTTTGATAACCATAAATTTATTTTCTATGTCTGTGAGTCTATTTCTGTTTTGTAAATAAGTTCATTTGTATTATTGTCTAGATTCCACATATAAGTGATATCGTATGATATTTATCTTTCTCTCTGTCTGACTTACTTCACTTAGTATGATCATCTCTAGGTCCATCCCTGTTGCTGCACATGGCATGATTTCATTCTTTTTTCTGTACTTTAAATGGCAGGGAGGAGTCACTTCATACACTCCTTCCAGCGCATCCTTGGGTCCCAGCTGAAATGTCATTTTCACAGAGAGGTTTTTTCCAGTCACTTAATCTGAAATCGATGTGCCTTGTTATTCTCCATCTTAGCATTTCTTTCATAGCTTTTACCATAATTATTCAATAATAAGTTCACTTGTGACCTTACTAGATTGTCTTCCTTACTAGATTATTAGCTACCTAGAGGCAGGGTGTTTGTACTACTTTTCATTACTGGGTACACATTGCTTAGCACAGTGGCTGGTGCTTAATATGTTTGTTGAAATAGAATTAAATAGCACATATTTCTGTGAAGTCCAGAAATCCATATATAAAACCAATTCGAATATCCAAAATAGTTTTATTTTAAACATTTACCAAATTTAAGTTTTGCTAACTTCTGATACACAGACATGTATATCTACATGACTGTTTATATACGCATATATACATATGTAATTCACATCTACGGTAATACTTTGAGCTTTACCTATGAAATTAATTTCAATTTGGGTCAAATATTTCATCTTTTGCAAGAAACCTAATTTGTTCATGAAAGTCTTGAATCCATCGAGGTAAGGAATAGAATCCCGGGTAGGACTGGGATATGGGAGCAGGGTGGTCAGACATGCCACAAGCCCATACAGGGTGCATTGGTGCAGATTAGAAAAAGGAGCCACATCATCTGGGCAGACACGGCCATGCACCAATAAACTCAACTTGGTGAGTGGAGCAGGCCTTCAGCTCCCATTCCCTGACACAGCTGGATGCCTTGCCCTGGGTGCAACCGGCATGTAGGTGGCAGTCCTAGAGGGAGGGCTCAGTGATGGTGCAAGCAGAAGATGGTGTTCTGGCCACCCTTGTACAGCTCCATTCCTTGCTAGACTGATTTAATTTGTCTGGAGGAGGTTGGTTGGGTAGGGGTCTTTTCTTCTCACCACTTCTGATGATTTAGCTGAAGGAGATCTCCCCGATTGAAAAAGTCCATTTTTCAGGTTCAAGTGGGCAGATGGCCATGCAGCCTCCAAGTGGGCTTTCATGGTTTAATCTTAGGAAATAGCCCAGCGTTGATTCTTGATTCCTAAAAAAAAAATATGCTATCAATCTGGCTGTAGATGAGCTTTGCAATTTCCCTCTGCAAAAAACGAATTGGAAGTTAGTTCAGTTGTATAACACTGCTTAGTGACTATTTGGAAATTCTATCAGTGGTGCTGAAAATAAATGCAGCTAACTCATCAGTGACCCGATTTATGGACTGGCGTGACGAAGAGCAGATGGGATCAATTCTAGTTCCCATGGATCAAGAAGAAACAAGTCTGTCTCATTTCAGTAATCGTTCATAAACTCTATATCTTTAACTTAGGGTCACAGTTTATAACATCTGCATAATTTTTTAAAACCAAAATTAATTTACCTTTAAATGTCCTTAGTCTTTAAGTATGAACCATAAGGAAGGCCTGTTCCAAAACTAAGATGAATTCATCACTTGGGGTGGGAGCTCATAGCACTGAAATAGAATTTTTAAAGGACTTTTTTTATTTTGGAAAAACACATAAAACTGGTGTTTGGGAATAAAGCTTTAGATAGTGGAAAGCAACCTAGATTGGGCCCCTGGTTTTTAAACTACCTAATTAGATGAGATTGTACAAGTGATATAATCTCAATGGGATTCACTTATAGATTTGTTTATTAAATGAGAGTTTAAAGTTTTAAAGTCTTTATAGCTCTATGATTTTCTTTATATTAAAAAGTCTTCAAAGCAGGAAGAATGTCAGATAAAGCAGTCTGTGGGATCAGAAGCACTTGAGATCACAAGCATAAGAAGTCTTGTGTATACAACGGCCCCTGGGAGAAATGTTAAGTAAGTCATAGGGGCCCTACAATGAGCTCAGGTCTGGACTGAATCTCAGCAGATTCTTCTCAGCTATTCTAATCTGTCACCTCTTTTGGGAAAAACCTAGCTCCACTAGTAAATCCAGGCCCAGGAAGAGAAAGGGGCAGAAGCCTTATCTAGCCACTGCGACCACCTTAACAGTAAGTAGTTTAATCAGCTATCCTTGCCCACGGTCACCAACTTTTACATTAGCTTGGTGAAATCTGTGCCTGAAGACTGAAGCAAATCCAAATATGGTGAATGTTCCTCCATTGCCAAAATGAGAGAACGGCCTTATCTCCCCTTCAGAACCCATCTACCAGAAAGTCAGCTCCCCTGTTAAATACTCAAGTGGGCAGAAAGCACATTTTGTGATGCAACCCCATAGAGACTCCTCTTGATGCCAACTTGCGGGGATCCAATCAATGCCAAGTCACAACTCTTGATAAGGCACAAATCACTTTAGAAACACCTTCTTTGCGCAGACTTTGTCTAGCGGGGGTGGGGGGAGAGATTTAACTTATTTAGGTACCCGGGATACGTAGCGCATCCCGCTCATCGCTCATCGACGCCTGCAAACCCACTACTAATTCTTCCTCCAGAGCTGATGCCTCTGTGTTTACACCCCTGCGGAAATCTCCCCAGGATTTTTCTTTTTTCATTTAAAATGAATGCTGATTCCAAGGCCAGCTTCTTCTCCGTTCCTCCACCTGGGGCAGGGGAACCTGCGTTCCTGCGTTCCCGGGGAGGCACCAGCGGGGCCCGACTAAGTTCCAGGGCACAGGTGGGGCCCTCGAACGGGGCGTCCGGGGCCAGCCCGCCCAGGACCCAGGCGAGAGCAACCCTTCCAGGAGGCCCCGACATCCCACCTCACGCACACGCGCTTGTGCCACTCCAAGAGCGCGCAGGACTTAGGCAAGGATGGCTACATCTTCTCGGCACAGTCTTCAAACCACCTCCACATACTCAGCGGCTTGCAGCATCTGGGCTGTTCCCCCCGTCTCTCAAAGAGACCCCCAGGACGATTTTTACCGGCTCGAGCTTCACTCTGGAAATCACCGGGGTCTGGGGGAGTCCAAGCGGGCCAGGGGAGGGAAAGGGGCCGGAGAGCTCCCTCCCGCCAACTCCAGCCCACCCGGCTCATCTTCCCTCCCGGGAGAGGCGCGGACCGGGACCGGGGCAGGGGAGGCCCTGGAAGGGTCCCCTCCCTTCTCGCCTCCCGCAGCCCTCTCTTACTCACTTTCTCTCGGCGCCTCAGCGCGGCCGCCTCACGCCCGGGGTCGCACGGAGGGGCTGCGCGAGGAGCGAGGAGCGGGCGGGGAGCCACCGGGCCGCGCCCCAGTTCTAGGCGGGCTGGCCGGGGGGACGAGGGCCGTGCACGCCCCCACCCGGACGGCGCGGCCAAGCGGGCGCGCAGCGTCCCGCGCCCTCCAGGGTGGCTCCGAGGACTCCGCCGGGCCCTCCCCCTCCGCCCGCCGCCGCGGCGGCCCGCGGCCCCCCCCCCCCCCCTGCCGATGCAGGGGACACGGGTTCGTGCCCCGGTCCAGGAAGATCCCACATGCCGCGGAGCG
>NW_006790911.1:103763-131547 GCF_000442215.2 Lipotes vexillifer | reverse complement strand
CCCCACCGCACCCCGGAGGCCGCCGGAGCCGCCCCCTCCCCTCCCCCCAACCCGGGCGGGGGCGCGCGAACAGCGGTGACGTCAAGGGGCGCGCGGTGGCAGCACCTCCCCGCGCGCTAGTTAAAAAGAAGAAGAAAAGAGGGAACGAAACATGAGAGGCTGTGTGAGAAGCTGCAGCCGCCGGCAGAGGAGACCTCAGCATCATCTAGAGCCCAGCGCTGGCCCTGCCGCCGCCTGCCCCGCCGCCGCCGCCGCCGTTTCTGTTCCTGCTACTACTGTCTCACCTAAACAACTCCCGTTACACGGACAAGTGAACCTCTGTGGCCGTATTCTCCTCGTCTTCTACCTCCTCCTCTTCCAACTCCTTCCCCTCTTCCCACTCCTCAGCCGCAGCAGAAAGCCCCCCACCCAACTGACACTGGCACCACGGCAAACGGTGTCAACCGCACTTTATCTCGGTCCTCGTGCTCCCCTGAGGCATTGGGCCCATCGCCTCGTCTTTTATTTTTTGCAAAGTTGCATCGCTCTACATCTTCTCGCCCCCGCCACCTCTCTCTGCCTCTCGAGTGTCCTGCCGCCCCGCAGCCTCCTCCTGGAGCTGCGCCCTAGTGCCCCTGCTGGGCAGTGGCCTTCCCCCCCATCCTCCCGCGCCCAGCCCCTGCCGCGCGGGGCAGGCGATGCTGAAGATGCTCTCTTTTAAGCTGCTGCTGTTAGCTGTGGCTCTGGGCTTCTTTGAAGGAGATGCTAAGTTTGGGGAAAGAAGCGAAGGGAGCGGAGCGAGGAGGAGAAGGTGCCTGAATGGGAACCCTCCGAAGCGCCTGAAAAGGAGAGATAGGCGGATGATGTCCCAGCTGGAGCTGCTCAGTGGGGGAGAGATGCTGTGCGGTGGCTTCTACCCTCGGCTGTCCTGCTGCCTGCGGAGTGACAGCCCCGGGCTGGGGCGCCTGGATAGCAAGGTAGGCACGCACCCGCCTCGCAGCTGCGAGATTGGCATACTGGCTGGGTGGGGTGCCTTGTGGCTCCGGCAGTGCTGGTGACTGGAAGAGGGGCGAAACTTCTCTGGTGAGTTCTTTTCGATAACTTTTCTAAAGCGCTAGCGTGATTCGTTTGTGTGTTCCTCTGGGGTGCGCAGATACCTCTCCCGCCCCCAAGAGTCTCCGGTCGGGATGCTGTGCAAAACTGCCTGTCTCAGAAAAGAGAAGCTTCTGTGGTACCCGCATTCTGGGCTGGGTAAATATTTTATAAGAATCGCGATTAACAGTGTGTTTTGGATTGAATCGGGCATTGGTTGCGGTAAAACTGTAAATGAAGGTGGCTGTGGTTTCTGGTTTATTTTTCTAGGGTAAAAAGATTTGTGCAGTTTCTCCACGTGCTCGGTTAGAGAGAGGATTGAATCGTAAAGGACGTTGAAGCACGGTTGGTTTATGATCCCCAGCCCCGTCGGGGGTGGGGGGTGTCTTGCATTACAATAGTTAAACAGCGAAAAGGAACTCCTCCTGGTACTCCAGTTAAGAACCCCAGAATTGGCGAAAGATTTTGCTGGGGCATGTTTATCACGTAAAACCGAGGCGATTCTCCTCTTGTCACGTTTTGTAACATCATAAATTCGGGTTTTCAGTGGTAGTTAGTTGTCTAGGAAGGTCTTCGCCAGAAACTTGTTTTAGGGGTAATGGCATTTACATTTTCCCGATGTTAATAAGTTTAAACAAATATGAAAATAGTGTTGGTTGGGTGTAAAGACATGCTTATATTTGAGCTTGCAACATCTTTCTTGGCCTGGGTTGCAGTAATGTGTGTTCTCTACTGCATTCCAAGGAAAGACTCGGGGGATCAGTCATTAACAATCCCTGCGCGTGAAATAAACAATCAGGTGTCTTTGCCCCCCACCCTTCCCCCATTTTAGGTTTAATTAAGGATTCCTCTGTTACAACAGTGCAGTTGTCAAGGTCTGAGAGACTCTTGGAAAACTTCTGCTTCAGTCCTGCTGGCCCAGGCATAAAAAAAAAAAAAAAAAACCCAGGCTGAATCTAATTTTTATGCTCAGTTCACGGTAGATTTCACTCTATTCTCATGTAAACAGCTCCTACGAATCAACATATGTGTCTGGGTGGTATCTCTCACTTTGTTTTGTAACAAAAAGCCATATTGCATCATTTAATTTGCTCAAGCCATGCAAATAGGAAAAAATCAATAGGACAAAAAGGGGTCGACTTATCCTCTTCCCCACTAAACTGCTGCCCACACACAGAGTCCTGTTGCTTATGGCAAAAGAATAACAACAACACCATTGTGTTTGTTAGTTGGTTCACTAATGGGTGAAACTAGAGAACATCATTCTCTTTCAGTCCCCAGCTCTGTCCAAATGTTCATGCCTTTTGAGGGAGCATTTGTCCAACTCCCTCTATTCCCAGCTGAGTGAGAACTGTCTTGCTGCAGGTTTTCAGCTGTAACTTTCTCTTTATTCTTACCACATGCAGCAGTAGTCTGAGATTCAGGGAACAGATATTCCCGCATTTTGTTCCAAACAATGTCATTAAGCTCCTGTGCTGTAATTGAATTAAAGTACAAAATCGCTACATTCACATCAGCTCCAGGGTTTTTACCAGGAGCCGGACAGAACCAGGAAATTGAGAGAAAGGATTCGAGATATTTGGCATTAAGCCTCCCCGTGTGCAATATACGCTATGAATATACCAATGATCCGCAGACCCCTGCAATACTGAACCCTTCCAGGTACAGGAGGAGTGAAAACTTTTTCTTAACTAAATGTAGTGGGGAGCTGCGGGGGGCGGGCGCTGAGATTGAGGGGAGTTATAACCCTTAAGAGAAATTATATAAATTTTTTTTAAAGAAATCATTCTTTAGGAATCATTCTGCCACGTGAGCTATCCACATTCCTTTCCATTTTATGTGCTTCCAATCTCCAACAAACCCCTACTCATTTGGAAAACGTGTCTGAATTAAATTTGGTACACTAGACTTTGCTGGTTCCATTACGAGTGGTTTATAAACCAACAATACTCAAATTGTTCCAATCAGGGATTTGATATAGTTATGCATATGCATTCTTGACCCATGTTAGTTCTCAAGTTTTAATAGTTTTTAAAACATGTTATTTTATAATAAACTTCAGTGTTTCCCTTTTTTCCCCCTAAGCCTTCCTGGCTTATAATATATGTTAGGGTCTTATTTCATAATGTGTGTGCAGGAGAGATGATGGCTATTTGAAAGGGCCCTTTTTTGGTTCATGAAAAAAAAAATGTCTCCAGAAAGGTTTCTGCAACTTTTCAAGAAACTACAGGAGTAGCTTTTTCCTAAGTGAAGAAACTTCATAGACAAATAGATAGTAGCAAACTGGGTAGAATATTGATCATGCTTAGCTGTGCGATTAAGTCCAGTTTCCAGGCTAACCCATTTTCTTTAATATGTAATGAACTATTGAATGTAATTGAGTTCAATTCTTTAGCCATGGTATTATTCTTCTAAGACATTCTATATTTTCATTTCTTTGTATATTTTAATAGTTTTGTGTGCTGTAAGGAGATGGTTAACTACTGTTACAAATAAGTACTGCCAATATCTAGGAAGTTATATTGTCTTAGCAATATTTTTGCAGCTCCTAAATACAAGATGCTAAAAGGATCTAATTCCCATTAGCCAAATTGAATCTGCAACCAACTGAAATACCCCCATTTCTAAAACTTAACTTGTAGCCACAGAGGCATAGAAGCTCTCTCTACCTTGGGTGGTTTCACAGCCAAAGCTGTCAAGGAATGGGTGAAAAGTAATTGTTTTCAAGTGTGCCCTTTTACAATCATTTGTTTGCTCTGGCTCTTTCAGGGACAAAGGCTATTGTTGAACACATCCAACTAAACAAATAACTCATCCTGGGGTCCCTTTAACAGCTGCCTTAGTACAATGATCTATTTACATATTAGCCTAAAATTGAAACTGAACTCTTTAATGACATAATCCAGCACTACAGTCCAGAGACGCATGTGTTCTACCCAACAGCTGAACAACCTTGTAGGCATATGAGTTTTAGAAATAACTTTTTGTGTACCAAGTGATCTTAAGGCGTCATCTTAATATACTGTCCTGTATTTTCTCCTTTTGTCCCCTCATCGAACCCATGTGGGTGCCTTTTTATCCTCTCTCTTTAGTTACTTGATAAATAAAGAGAAATACAGAAGGTCTCTGTCACCCATTTTACTGTTTGTTGATAAACTGTAGTTGTAGGCCACGCTTCACTGTGTATTCCAGGATTTATCTTACCTTCCTTGTATGGATTTTACTTTCATGTGGCTGAAGATTAGAGGATGACCTGCCAGATGTTATAAATTAGTCAGCAACAGCCACAGTCATTACTAGGCACACTGTAATAATGATTCGAAGTTTTACATGATTTCCAAAGTATATTTAGTTTAAACCGCTATAATTTGATGGCTTCGTATATGGCTTTTAAAAATTGAAACAGGATATTAGCTTAAATTTCTTCTTAAGATTGATGACATTGTCAGACATAAAGTTAAGGACCTGTATAGACACAGACACTTAGGCAAAAAAGAAGAAAAAAATACCCTACCCACAGCAGCACTCATCTGTCTAAAACAGCGCTGCAGCTTGGGCTGAGTCAGTTTAATTGACTTCAGTAAGACTATTGGTTCATTGAAACCAAAGCCAGAATGATGGCTCTATCTATCTTCAAATAGGTATTTACACTGCAGACCTCACACAGAGCAAAATGTTACCATCCTGCTGGGTTGGAACAGCATGAAACTTTACAAAGAATAATATTATACTTGATTTCAGATAATTTATTGAATCCTATTTCTGCACTTTTGATGAGAGATCTTGTGGCCAGGACACATTCCAAAAATTGTAAAAGACAAAATTCTTGAGGCCCTAAAATCAAGCTCTTCCTGGATAGCAGCTGGGAGAGTATATGGGGATCATTTTGTTTCAGCTATAAAAAAATTGAAGCATGCATGTTCTCCATAAAACCAAAGGTAATTACATTCCAGTTTTTCAGCCAGCAAAAGCGGTGGCTTCAGCATCCTGCAGTTGTTTTGTTCTTAGTGGACTGCCGTATGATAAACAAACAGAACAAAGTTGAACAGTATTAATATTGAATAGATCTGGCGAGGTCTGCCAGAGTATGGACAACAAAAGACATTTAAAACATTCTTGGAATGCAAATTCTAAGTGTCTGGTGTATGTTTCCCCTTAGAAAACTTTAACCATTTAAGCTATTGTCATTTAAATAAATTGGTAAAAATCAAAATGCAAACATAATTGTGATTAATAATAACTTTTCTGAATATTGTAGATAGTTACGACTCATCATATTTATACACATATATTTTTTCCAAAACAGGGTAGCTTCTATTGGACATTTAAATTTTCAGCATGCCTTGTATTCAACAATTTTTTTTAGTTGCTTTGCTCTTTCAGGTCCAAATTTTGTGATCACTTAGAATATATTTATCCTAAAAAGTAGAAGCCATATGATTCACTCAATTTACTCAAATTAGAATCTCAACTTAAGAATGAAATATTTGCTTTAAGCAGTGATCTATAGAGTTTAAAATGTTAATTTCAGTTCATAGTTCTAAAGAAATAATTAAGTATAAACATAGTTATATAAACCGGGAAAACATAAAATTCAATCCCATTATGGTGTTTTTTAATACCATATGGTGTTTTTTATATGAAAAATCAATGCTTAATTTAGACAGCACTGCATTTTACATCTCAAATATTGGGCTGATATTCTATATTTATATTTATTAGAGGAGGTCCTGAAGTCAGTTTTTTAAAGTTAGTACTAGACACTGAAGCCGATTTTATCTGCAAATTACTAATCTCAATGAATCAATAACTCTCAAATTAGTCTTATTGATATAAAAGACATAATAATACTGTATAAACAAAGATAAAAGTATGCCCTTTTTCATTGAAACTCACTAAATACTATACAAAATCACTTTTATTAAACTCTTGTGTTTTTCGTGCATATAACATACCTGAGGAACTAGTTAGAACATTTTTCCTGGCTAAAATACAATGAATAATAAAAATTGGTCTTAAACCTGTTTGACGCAGCTTCAGGTATTATTTTTATAGAACGTGAAAGGGCGATATTTCCGCCCCCCCCTTTAGAAAACTTTCCCTATGCAATCTGTGTATTGAAAATTAATTAAAATGAGAACAATGTAATTCAAGTAATATCTTTGAGAATGTCGTTAGGAATTTCAGGAGTGAAATAGATTTTTACCCAAGACACAAATAAGCCATGTCTTAAAAGTTGCTTTACATACAGTGGGATAAAGGTATTTGGAGTTTTAAAGTTAAATTATCAGTCAGTGTATACTTTGAGGCAGAGTAAGAAAAAGGGTTAAAGAATCTATATATAATTGTCATTTAATTTTTCACACCTGAAGGACAGATAAACAGACTTGGATTTGCAAGAGTAAGAAGCATGTCTGTGCATCCCTACCCTTTGCCCTCCCATCCCAACCCAAGAGACTGCACTTGTGTCCTTATAAAGGCATACTGTATTGTGACTTGGTGATTCTTTGCAGACAACAGCTAAATGACACTTTTCTCCTTCCATGATGACCAAAAAACATAATTAAACCTAACTTCATGGAACTAAAAAGAAGTTTGTTTCTGATTTATGGCTTTCAGATGTTTTCTGTTACCAACAACACAGAATGCGGGAAGTTACTGGAGGAAATCAAATGTGCACTTTGCTCTCCACATTCTCAGAGCCTGTTCTACTCACCTGAGACAGAATCCTTGGAAAGAGACCTGGCACTTCCCCTGCTCTGCAAAGACTATTGCAAAGAATTCTTTTATACTTGCCGAGGCCATGTTCCAGGTAAAAAAAAGATACATTAAATCAACTACTGCAGAATAGCTTTCCAAGATACCTGTTCCTAAATGCTTGCTTAGGAGAGTGTAAAATTTGTCTGCCTTTCACAGTATCTATTTTTACCTCATAATTAACTGTTCCAAACTTGGAACCTTTTATTGCTGCTAAAATTGCTGCTGTCATTTCAGCCTACAAACAATACATTGTTTTGTTGAAGTGTTTAACATTTCTTGTTAAATAGATAATACAGTTGGTAATCTTTACACACGCTGGATTATCAGCACAAATTTCTTGTTGGTGTCTTTAGTCATCAGCGTTGATATCAAGACAGCTTCCCTTTCTACACAGCTGATACATAAGTGCAGATTGTACACCGACTTTTAAGGTATTTCCTTAAATAAAATATAATTCAAAAGGCCCCCAAAAGTAACACCTTACAGATCATTTTCATATATAATGACTAATTTGCTCCTCATAAACCCTGTGAGGTAGATAGGAAAGGTCTGGTCATTTCCATTTGACAGATGAGGAAAACTGAGCCTCAGGAGAAGTTAAATGCCGTAACCAAACTTGTACTATGAGAAAGTGATAGGCTAAAAGAAGTTCAAGTTCTTATGCTTATAATGTCTCAGATATACCTGGTCACTATCATCTTTTGGACCCTAATAAACATATAGGCTCTTGGGCATTGATTAATTTTACCGTCAGAAGCTTGTAAACCTTGATGGTTGTTTCTTTAGGTTGGAAGGATCAACACAGAGGTAGAAATGAATTTAACGAGTCCGATTCTGTTTAGTTAGGCAGTGTCACACACAAACAAATCTACTGAAACTAACAGTTTATAAAACTCAATGGCACTGAAGGACAAGACAAGCTTTAAGAACTGTAGGATGCAATTGGAGAATTTTTTTAAACTGCTATGGACATTTTACTTTTTTCTCTGACCCAGAAAAGTGTAGATTTTTGTATTTTTTATAGAGCTCTCTTAATAGCCTAAGAAAACATTTTGACTAGGGTTGCTTGCTTCCTTTGGTGTACCATAACAAGTATCTAAACCCATTCAATGTGAAAATATTATTATTGTTTTTTTTTAACTACAGCCATGTTTCTAAGGCTTTCCTTAAACCAGCTGTTTCTTTCTCTTTATCACATTCCCCAAAGCAAAGTAGAATAGGTCACGGTTGCCTAGATGGCCTGCCGAGAAGAGATAACAGATTAGGCCCCATAAAGTTTTGCTGCAAATTTCCAGTCTGCAAGATTTGCCTTTACCACTATAAGCTGAAAATGGTATTGACAGTGGGCATTTTTATCTACCTTTATCTACTTGCGATAAATACCACTAGGCTGGATTGAGAGACTCATCTGTGGGGTGCTTCCTATATTTGAAGGTATTTTAGCCTTCAGAACAAACAACAAAAAGCAATATCCACTGAAAGAGAGAGCACAGCAAACAACTCAGGAGCCAGAGCTGCAAGCACCTCACTCCCCAGATCAACATATGTGGTGACGAATGACAAATTTATTTTTCTACAAAGTTTGTATATATGTAAAACTGCTGAAGTGCATCAAGATGTCAAGTGCTTTTGGTGGCCACCCAGGCTGCCTTGAAAGATAACCAGATGAAAGCTCCACTCCAGTGGTGGGTGGAGCAGCAAGGCTACTTTTCAGGGCCAGGCCAGCAGGCTTTAGCAACGTGCAGAGGGGGCTTCCTCTGCATCCATCAAATGCTAATAATTGCTCTAAATACTTGTCCCAAAAGTGAGCTGTAATAACACACTCTTTGTGTTACTTAGGTTGATCAATTTGTTAGCCAGACTGATCCTTGGCACGTAGGTTACCATTTCCTAAAGTATGATGAATCAGATGATAATCCTCCCCTCAGCCCTGGCCCCCAGCACAGAAGGCTCTTTAGAATTCTAGAGCACTCGTTTTTCAGAAATTGCTCAAATTTTGTAATAATTTCACCTTCTTAAGTCTATTTAATGACATGGATTGCTTTTCTCCGAAGTTTGAAATTGTGAAAAACAGCTACTTTGTGATTCTTCTTTTCTTTTTTTTTACTATCCTCATTGTTAGCCTCATCTTTCTGCAAATCAAAAACATGAAAAGGAAGGGACCTTAAGGGTTGTAGTTTGCTAAGAGAAGGGAACTGCTGAAAGGGGTTGAAAGAGTGAAAATAATTCTAGACACATCTTCATTTCTTCCCCCACTGCCCAACACGTAAAGAATTAAACACATAAACGGTCTATCCCTTTGCTTCACCCTCTTGGCTTTAAGAAAGTGCCACTCACTTTGGGATACACGTATACCTGAAAGACAGCTACTCTCTAGAAACTTTAATTCAGAAACATTCATGGTCCGCTTATTTCCACAAAAATGAAAAAAGGAAGTTAAAAATCACTACAGTGAGGATACACTAGAGTTTTATTAATCATAACATTCTCCTGTTGTGACTTTACTTAGGGAGATAAACTCTTAAAACTTCTAAAAATATACCCAAATTTCATTAAAAAAAAAAACACAGGAACTCTCTTCTCAATACCATGGGTCTCGTCTTTTGCCTGAATTACGATGAACAGAGGAGATGCTTTGCTGTTCACTAAATGATGGCCTAATAAATACCCTCTGTGGAAAGGATAGGAAAGGACATCTCTGGGCCTTGCTTCTCCCTTTATACTTGTTATCATAGTGATTTTTATCACTCTTGGACCATCATTATCTCAGCTGTAGGTTATGGTAGTGTGAAATATCTGTCTGTACACAATTAGTTCGATTGGTTTAATCCCATTGCTAAAGAGGCCAAGGTCAAGAATTTGATTCCACTGAGTTTCTCAAGTCCACAGCCACTCCTGACCCAGTCAGATATCTTACACGTGTGTCTCATTAGTGCCCAAGAGAGCAAACCAGAGCGGATATATGAATACACCAAAGTCTACTCCCTCTGCTAGAAAATGCTCTCTAGTGCAAGCCTTACAGATGGTAGGGTTTTTTCATTTTTTCTTTATCATGATGAACAGCATATATAATGAGGAAAAAATAACTTTTCTGTAGCATACATGCTCAGAGAAAAGCTAGAGCTTAGAAAACTGCACAGAGAATATTTATTTACATGTCAGTATTTTATAGGGTGCTTTGTGGTGTAGTAGGACTGGGTTAATGATCCAGGAGAAGAGTTACAGTTCCAAAACATTTGATAAATTATCAGGAGTTATAAAAAAATTACAGCTGCTGGAATCATCAGTGTACTTCCATTGTTAGTGGACTTCATCATATTATGATGATCCAGGGTGAGCTGCACACCTTCGGTAAAATGCTCTTCAGTGTTTCCTTCCAAACAGAAGGGTACCATTCGGTAAATTATATCCTCCCTGACAATAAATGTTAGCCCCATGTCCTGAAACCAGATCTCTTTTAGTTCTTCACAGGAAAATATATCTTACTCATCCCTGCTTATAAAATCGGGTCATTTAAGGTAAAGTACTAACAAAAGTAGTAGATGTTTCAATTCAAAGTAACATAATTGTCAGAAAAATGCCTGGATTTTTATGTAAAAGTCTTCTGAGTTGGCTCCCTTCTTCCCACTTAGATTGTTCAGTTTGTCTCAATACTGTAAAAAGCTCGGAATAATTCATTGTTAACATTCTGGTTTTGTTTTGTTTTGTTTAATTTGCTAAGAGAGCATAGTATCTCTGGAGCGACAGAGTTTATGAATCTGTACTCATTCATCTTCAGATGTTCCATTTGAAAATGATTTCTCATTTCCTCGTGTTTGTCCCCAGCTAATAATTCCTTATAAAGTGGAATTAGCCACCGGCATTGTTCATTAATTTCCCCTTAAGATGGTATTGGTTTGCAGACTGTAATGCTGGAAAACATATTTTTTTAAAAAGCAAACTCAAGGGCTTCCCTGGTGGTGCAGTGGTTGAGAGTCCGCCTGCCGATGCAGGGGACACGGGTTCGTGCCCCGGTCCGGGAGGATCCCACGTGCCGCGGAGCGGCTGGGCCCGTGAGCCATGGCCGCTGAGCCTGCGTGTCCAGAGCCTGTGCTCCGCAATGGGAGAGGCCACGACAGTGAGAGGCCCACGTACCGCAAAAAAAAGCAAACTCAAAATTTCCTCTGAATTGCACTTTGGAATTTTTCTGTGACCCCTGCAGGCAAATAATCACATTAAAACAAAAGTTCTTCACACATTCAGTTATAAATAGATCCATAGTATGACAGTCTTCCCGCATGCATCAGATTGACATGGAGAACTCCCTGCCTGAAGGTAAATATATATTGATATATAGAGAGAGATATAGAGAGATATATAGAGAGATATATCTACATATCTATATATATTTATATATAAAACACCTAGCCCCTCAAAACTTCTAGCCCCAAACTGTGAAAAGTCTGATTTAGCAACTCAGTTTTCCTTCTCTTCTTTTTACCTCAGACAGAATTATCTCACACTACCGGGCAGTTTTCATCTGATGCTTAGCCATTAAAGAATGGAGGAGAAAAGTTATCTTTTGCAAACAGTGAATTGCTGAAGATGAGTAAAAGCTGTTGCAGCCATCATTCCTCTCCCCAATTTCTAATCCCTGGATTTTTTCAAAGAAAGATACCCTCCTCCCCAGCTGACAGCCTCCTTGCCTCCTCCCCAGCTGACAGCCTCCTTGCCTCCTTATTCTGCCCACCTCCCCCACAACACACACACACACACACACACACACACTCCCAAGGGCATCTGCTTTTACTTGCCAGTTTCCCAAAGACAAGATGTTTCCCAGTAGTTGAGTCAGATATTGGCCTTGAAGAGTCTGTCTCAGAAATTTAGGGGTGATCCATTTCACCCAAAAGTTAGGTCAAAATGTATATTATGTTTTAACCATTTGGGACCCACAGATTCCAAGATTAGATTTAGGTTTGAGGGGACCTAGGTCAAGCTCACAGAAAATCAACTTTTTAGGGTCTTTCATGTTCCATTGATGGGCCTCACTTGGTTGTCCCCAAATTCTTGTTCTTGCAAATCCTTGCAAACTTGCATCCATTAAACAACTTCTAAACCTCACCTGGGTTACCAGGTGCCTTTGTTACAAAACTGATTGGGAGTACAATAATCTAATTTGTTAGGTAAAAATCAAGACCTTGAGCATAATTAAAGGTATGAAACCAGAAGCAGGAATTTGGGACATCATATAAAGTCAACTCTGATAGCAACATCATATTTTAATAGCAAAATCATCAGAATATGGAAGTGAATCTGATTAATTAATATGCCCTCCCCCCAATAAAAACCTACCTTATTAATTCAAATTGTAAAAGAAATGTCAAAATTGTTTTTGTAATAGGATCTTATTTCTTATTCAACTTTTTATTCGATACAAATTCTTACTATGTAAGAAACAAAAAAAAAGGTCTTTCACATCCTTTTAAGTCTACTCTACATTTCTATTTTGGCTTGTTTTAATATTTTTTTCATTGAGGGGTAGTATGTCAGCTATTCTGCTTGAGAATATTGAAAGGATATCTTAAAGAAAATTTTTGTATTACAAAATAATCATTGTCTCCAGTAAGTGAGCAAGAAAAAAGGCACCAACACATTTGAATATAGAGCCTCTGTTACTGGCATCAATTCATTGCTTGACCATTGCAGGGAGTCAGTCATTTACTGTAGCATATAATGAATGACCTTGGGATAGTAACTAGATTTATTATTTAATCATATATGAGTGACAATACAATAAGAATTGTAAAATGACCCAAACTGCCTCCCGATGGTCTATCTCTTTCCTGATCGCAATTTGTTCTTCTTAGGAATAGTACTGTGGGAAAAAAGTGCTGAATAGTAATCAGATGAGCTTGAAAGTACAACATATGGTAACCAGGGAGGCTTGAAAATAGAGTCAATGCAATAACAAGATTAATGCTGTGTTCATATCAATTCTGTTTCATAGGAGCCTTTTAAGACATCCAACACAGTATCATTTCACTTTTACTGCAATTTTTAAATTTTGGTTAAAAAAGAAATGGAAATCCCAAGCCAAAAAATATGTTCTTCTTACCTTTTGTTTTTTGTCTATATATTTCCCTAGAATATTCATATAGTTCCTAAAAAATTCTTTACCTATATTTTGTCTTTCAAATGCACTGTTTTTACCATGACACTAAATATTTCTAAGGCATCCTTTTACATTTTTAAAGGTTTCCTTCAAACTACTGCTGATGAGTTTTGCTTTTACTATGCAAGAAAAGATGGTGGCTTGTGCTTTCCAGATTTTCCAAGAAAACAAATCAGAGGACCAGCATCTAACTACTTGGACCAGATGGAAGAATATGACAAAGTGGAAGAGATCAGCAGGTTCATAAAGATAAATGTTCTTTAATCTTAAAAAAAAAAGAAAAAAAGAAAAAACCCGACAAGTCTTGTGGTTTTAACAATGAGTCAACTGGCTATGCTCATGTCCAGCAGCTATATCCTCCAGATGCTTTTTGTTTTCTTTTTGGTAGTTTGCTTCTCTAAAATCATATTCGCTTAAATGCTTTTAATGCTGAGACTACTAATCTTCTGTTATGAGCTTGGCTTCTCTCTGATTCATGGGAATTTTATGACTATAGTTTTAAACTTGAATTTTATGATAGTTGTTAGCTTATGGCACTGTGGAAACATTCAGCACAATTATTAGTAGCAAATCAGAGTTTTATAAATAGATCTTAGAACTTTCTCTCAGTGCCTTTCTGTGAGGTTTAATTATTGTGAGTAAAGTCAGTTATAATTAGAGTCACTGAAAGATGAGATAGTGAGCTTGTGAAATTTTAAAATACATATGTGTTTTGATTCTCTCCTTTACTTCCTAATAGAAGGCTTTTTTGGTTGTTTTTTTTTTTTTCATTGAAAAGAATTTAAAAGAATCAGAGTGTGACCTTGGGTTAGCAGCCCTTCGTGATTATCAAAACCGTTGATTCCTAGAGGAAATATATTTTGAAAAGGATGCTAAGTGCATCCCTTACCTCCTTCATCTCAAGAAAAGCTTACTGGTTTTCTTTAATTTGTTTAGAAAGCACAAACACAACTGCTTCTGTATTCAGGAGGTTGTGAGTGGGCTGCGCCAGCCCGTCAGCGCCCTGCATAGTGGGGATGGCTCACACCGTCTCTTCATTCTGGAAAAAGAAGGTTACGTGAAGATACTTACCCCTGAAGGAGAAATTTTCAAGGAGCCTTATTTGGACATTCACAAACTTGTTCAAAGTGGAATAAAGGTTGGCTTTTTAAATTTTATTTATCTTTGCTCTGGCTATGTTAATTTTATTTTAGTGTTCTCCTCACTAAAGGTATTTCTTTGTAATAAAAGAAATAATATAGGAGAAAATAAGGAGACAACATAAGGGAACAATAATTATGGCAACTAAATCGGGACAATGACATTAAATTTTTAATGTTATTTGGTGACTATTAAGCAGTGCAATCAGATTGATATTTTTGACATGGTTTCCCTATGTAATTTACATACTTAAAATAATTATTGGTTTTATAAAGTATTTGTTTAAATATTGTTTAACAGGCATTAGAATTGTATATCAGCATTTGCTAGCAGAAACAAAGAGGTCTTTGGGTTACTTTGGCAATTGCAAATCATTCTTTTACTGCATCTGTGTTTGAGTCTGTGTCATAAAAAATGCTACTTATACTGTAATTTCCTTGTACAATATTTTTACAGGTAAGTCAGATATTTTTATCTATAATTAGCCACCTTTATAATATATAAGCCCATCTATTGCCTTCTTTCCCACTTCTCCAATTTGAATTCTCATGTTAAAGTAATCTAGTAGGTATATAAATAAAATTATTGTCAAGTTTATTTCACAAGAGAGTAACACAGTACAGTATTAGCAGTACTAAGCTATAAGGCAAATTGTGGCATTCTAAATTAAGACATTTAACAGCTCATGACTGTTTTAGCATGAAACGAATTAAGTATGATTGGGGAAGAACTGGTTATCTTTTTCTAAACTGGAAAAAAAGATCAAAGGAGGATTTATACTCTGCTACTCATATCGAAATAAGCTCCTCTTTGCTTTGTTAAGCTCTATTCAAAGGTAAGAACATCAAAACCAGCAGAAACAAATCAGAAAAAAGTATAAATGTATTCGACGTCTATCTATTCAATATCTACCACATGAAATAATTAGGGTGACTCAGTTAGATCACAGAGAATACCTATTGTTGGGACCACCCAGCCTCAAGGCCACGTTGTGACAGCATCACCAAGACATACTGCATAAGAGAAGTATTTTATGGTACTTGTGGTCCTTTAAGGAAAAGGACTTTGGCACCAAGACACAGATCATTTGGAAAAGCTGTTTAAATCAGTAGTTTCAACTTTCTCCCAATAAAATTTTTCATTACAGTTCACAGCAAATATTCCAAAGTATCTTAAAATAAAGCATTAGTGTTTTGCACGTCAGAGTTCAATAAATACATTCTGAAATGTGTTCTGATAACTCATTGCAAGTGGTACCTCATGAGGAAGGAATAAAGATGCAGCAGCAAGTGCATTACTCACTACAAGTGTTTTACTTACCTTGAAAGTTACACATGCTCTCTATAAAATAAAAAATTGGGGAAAGTAAAGTATTTTAAAAATCATCACCTATAATCCCATCAGTTAAAGAATATCACTATTAACATTTTGATATACTTTCTTCCAGTTTTTATATTAAAATTAAATGAATTTTTCCTGACTACAAAAGTAACACAGGTCCATATTAATAAATGTGGAAACAGAAGAACATGTTTTCTTATAGCTTTTTTCCTAAGAAGTGTTAAAATAAAATTGAAATCAAACCATATATACATCTTTTTAGCCTTCTTTTTTCACCTAACAGTATGTCATGAATATGTTACCAGATTTGGAAACTTTTCTCAAAAACTTAGTTTTTTATCTTTTTTGAGTGTTCCATTTCCTTATTATGAGATATTTAGGAAGACCCCCAGTATTTTCCTTTTATCATTGTAAATAATGTTATCTATCATTCTTGTATATATTATTTAACCTGATCATGGATGATTTCTTTAAAATTCACTGATAAAAAGAGCATTACTGAGTTGAAGGACATATGCCACAATACACATTGCCAATTTGCTCTAAAATTTAATATATCTTTGGGTATTTGAGAGAATAATACATAGTTTTCAAATACTATTTTACTTAAAATGTTGGTATTAAAAATCTGTGTATGATAAAATGTAGGTGAAAGAAATGGGCTCAGAATACTTGAAAATTTTGTTGTAAGAAGGAAAAAACTGATGTTCTTGTTTCTACTTCAATTTAACTGCCTAAAGAATGCCCTGCTTCTAATTAGAGTTACTTCAGATGCCCTCTTCATTTACACCCATTCATTGGGATATGAATGAAAGTGTATCTTCTCTGACTTTGAGACATCTCATCATGCAGTAAAATTATACAGACTCGGTTATGACAGTGCCATGATTCTGCAGTATGTTCTGCAGGCCTCTAGGAATTCTGCAGAACCCTTTTTGGCCCTCCTTTCCTAGGAGAGCTGCAGGGCTCCTGGGGCTTAAAATAAACTTCGAAATCCATTCTTCTACTTATGTATTGATAGAATACATATTTCTACATTAAAGACATATTTCAAAGTGCATATTTTGGATTCCCTTAGTATTTGGCACTAGTGATATCAATAAGATAGGAATCTATCACATGGATATTTGAGTGTATACTGATAAGGGAGTAACAAGACCACATCCTTATTCCTTCGAGTAGCTTATACAACAACTGGCCTTTATCTCAGCCTCCAAGGAACTCCTGTCACAAGTCACAGATTGGAAGTGTTAGAAGTGGCTACTGTTGGTTTGATGGGGCGGATGCCAACACATTCATGAGTTGATTAGGATTATGCCATTGATTTTTGTGGTATGCCGCTCAGAGACTTCTGAAGTGAAGTTAGTGTATTCTGTGTTGGTCAATGATCATTTTGCATTAATAATGCAAATAGGAATTTTCATAAATTATTATGCATATCACTTCTCTAGTCTTTTAGTTTTAAAAATCCTAAGAGAGGGAATAATGCTGTTTTAACAGACCAAAGCATTGATTGCAATTTTCAAATCACAGAATTAATAATGTATATGAAACCCAACCTTGGTATGTTTGAAATAAATACAGGACAAACCACAGTGATGATCCCCCCATGATATTAATTAATGACCAGTATGAGTATATTAACTCAGACATAAAGAGGAACTCTTGATTAAAAGAGTTTCTAAAAGCTAGTGCTGGCTATAGGGAATTTGGAATTCCTTTTCTGCTGATTGTCAATTAAGAATTGACAGGGATATCTGTCACCTGGTTAAGGACTGGCCTTTTTGTGGCAAAAAGCTGGACTTGGTTGATCTCCTTCAATCTCTACCAGCCCTGATTCTGATACCGCCAGCAAAGAGCCAGTCATTTGGGGAACTTGGAAAACTCCTCCCTAAATGGGTCCTGACGGAAGCTAAAAATATGGCATCTGGTTTTTATCTAACACCCAGATTGTAGGAGATTTCAGTACCCTGTGAGTGTAACTAAGTCTCACCGAGCAAAAGTTATGTGCAAAAGTGCAAAGCACCCGCTAAAGAATTGACTTCTTTCTGCTAAAGGAAATAAATTATGGAGTTGGATTAATGGAGTAAATTCTATGCCATATGAATTTAAACTGCCATTTAGGAAGAGGTGATTCCATTCACAACAGCTCAAATCCTAGAATACTGAGCTTTGTGAAATTGCCAAGAGTAAGTCAAAAATAGGTTTTAAAACTAGATAGTGGTTTGCTAGATCTTTGGTGCTAGTGCACTGTACCAAGCTAACCACTCATACTGATGCTATGAAGAATGGCTCCAGTGTCCAACTGGTGAGCAAATTTTAAAATCTTCATTTTGTGTGTCTAGTGTTGGGGGGAGGGCTTATACCTTGTTTGTTGTTGATATTGTTTTTCCCAAAGAGGGAAATTCCAAGATCCTGGTGATTTGAAATCTTTAAATTGAGCTTATATCTGAATTACTAGTCAGAACTTCTGGAAGTACTAGAACCAGCCTCATCTCCTTGAGTCCTTGAGGATGAGAGGCCAGTGGTTTCCAAAAATGGCTGCAGAGTAGAACCCCTGGGAGCTTTAGAAAATTCTGCTGCCCAAATTAAATCAGAATATCTAGAGTTAGGACTCAGGCCTTGGTACATTTTTAAAGCGTTTACAGGTAATTTCAGAAGCACTGGTCTAGACTGAGCCAGACCCCTGGATCAGTTGAATAAGGAATGAGACACATTTTCTCTGCCCATCCATGGCCAAGTCATATTACTGATATGACCACTGAGAGCAAATGGTTGGACACCAGTTGTCATTGTCCTGTACCTTCTGTCGTTTACCTGACCTACACATATTACTTGTCAACTCTGAGTGAGGAGATGAGTAGTTAACTCTGTCAGCATTGTAAGATTCTTGATAGAAAGTTTCAGAAAATGACACTTAAAAATCTCAACAGTTGGGCTTCCTTGGTGGTGCAGTGGTTGAGAGTCCGCCTGCCAATGCAGGGGACCCGGGTTCGTGCCCCGGTCCGGGAGGATCCCACATGCCGCGGGGTGGCGGGGCCCATGAGCCATGGCCGCTGAGCCTGCGTGTCCGGAGCCTGTGCTCCGCAACGGGAGAGGCCACAACGGGGAGAGGCCTGCGTACCGAAAAAAAAAAAAAATCTCAACAGTTGGGCTTCCTTGGTGGTGCAGTGGTTGAGAGTCCGCCTGCCAATGCAGGGGACCCGGGTTCGTGCCCCGGTCCGGGAGGATCCCACATGCCGCGGGGTGGCGGGGCCCATGAGCCATGGCCGCTGAGCCTGCGTGTCCGGAGCCTGTGCTCCGCAACGGGAGAGGCCACAACGGGGAGAGGCCTGCGTACCGAAAAAAAAAAAAAATCTCAACAGTTGGGCTTCCTTGGTGGTGCAGTGGTTGAGAGTCCGCCTGCCAATGCAGGGGACCCGGGTTCGTGCCCCGGTCCGGGAGGATCCCACATGCCGCGGGGTGGCGGGGCCCATGAGCCATGGCCGCTGAGCCTGCGTGTCCGGAGCCTGTGCTCCGCAACGGGAGAGGCCACAACGGGGAGAGGCCTGCGTACCGAAAAAAAAAAAAAATCTCAACAGTTGGGCTTCCTTGGTGGTGCAGTGGTTGAGAGTCCGCCTGCCAATGCAGGGGACCCGGGTTCGTGCCCCGGTCCGGGAGGATCCCACATGCCGCGGGGTGGCGGGGCCCATGAGCCATGGCCGCTGAGCCTGCGTGTCCGGAGCCTGTGCTCCGCAACGGGAGAGGCCACAACGGGGAGAGGCCTGCGTACCGAAAAAAAAAAAAAAAATCTCAACAGTTCATTCTAATTGGACAATTGCTTTACCTATTACATTTTCCTATTTTTGTCCCTTTTGGGAATTTGGTATTCAGCTAGTTGGCAAAATTGTTCTCATTCCTGTTCCTAAAATATGTAGTTTGCTGTTATATCTGAAAACCTTTGTTACACCATACTCTAGTCTAATCTTACCAAACTTCCCCTGACCACCAAGGATCTGAAAGTCAGCCTTAGCTTTGCATGTGTGTGGCAGTTAAGACAAGCCTGCGCCTGTCACCTACAGGGTGGACCCCCCAGGGAAGCCGATGCACACCGTTCTCTGCACCCCAGTTCTCAGGGGCAGTCAGGACCAAGAGGCTCGCACCCGCAGCAGACAGAGCTAATACTTGTCGATCATTGGAACAAGTGTGCCTGGGCTCCTGTCCCTCTCTATCTACTTGGGTCCTCATTTCAAAAGATGCTTTTCGAAGCAGTCCTTTTACCGAGGGGGGAGAGGACATAAGGCTGAAAGCTGCTGATTGTCCGGGTGACTGAGCCCATTGATGCCGGGGCTCTTGAGAGACAGTGGCCCAGGTGCCCAGGAGCCACAAGATCATGTGGAGGAGGACGCAGTGTGTGCCGGGGCAGGACCCGGTCGGGCAGCCTCTGATTTCACATGCTTGTAAATCACATGCATACTTAATGAGCAGCGAAAGTTTAGTGAAATCCATTGCTCATCATCCCATTGGGATTGATGCCCTACTTTTCTGAAGTTTGTCAGAGACCCTTCCTATTACATTTTCCTCTGTCTTTAACTGGTGGTCTTATGGAAGCCCATGCAATGTTAGCGTACTTTTTTTCAAGTGAAATGAGTCAGAACATAAATGAGAAGCAATTTACTTTTCAAAACTGTTGTTGGAAACATAGCACGCATGTGTGCACACACGTACACATGTATATGGCAGTGATTGGGTCCCATATCAAATGCTTCCTCAGGAAAATTGTTAGAACTCTGCTTTAAAGCATGCTTCCGGTTGAAAGAAAGTGTGTGTTCGGTTGAAAGAAAACAGCGATATATTTAACATATTTGATAAATATTACAATAGAAGAGTCACCATTCTGGAATTTTTTGTATATGTGACATTTTTAAAGTTTGTGACCTATCAAACTACTGCATTAGAATTTATTAAATCTCCTCTGAAAGACAATTGCTGTAGTGGTAGAAATAACCATTAGATAAATTCATTCTAAAAGTGGTAAAGAGTTAATTGAAGAGTCTTCCCTCAGATAAAAACTTTTAAATACCTTTTTTGGGGGGTAGTTTAAAACTCTGGTTCCAAACCATTAAAATATAGATCCGCAAGTAAAATTTTTTACTGTGGTTTTTTTTTTTTTTTTAATATATATCAAGGTAGTAATGACGTGGCATTAAACCCAACTTTATTTTATTGAGTGTTGCTAATCCTACATCAGAATGCCCTGTACTCTGAGATAAATGTTGTTTTCAATTTTTACATAAGTCTAATCTCATTTTAAATCTAATACAAAAGTCCACAGAGAAATAATATTTTTGTCCCTTGGTCATGTGAAATAATCTCAGTGTAACTTCATTTGGTTAAGTTAATTTCATTTCTGGCGCTCTTACTTTTTTATTTTGGCCTTTGCAATTCTACTGATAAAGCATTTTAATAAATGTCACTGGACATAGATATGGTGTATGCCAGTATAAACTGGTTTAATCTATAAAGTACTCTCCAGCATGCATCATGTTTTTTTTACTGAAGTCGAAACTGCAGTACGCAGGGTCCCTCCAGTTGAGTAAAGAAAGACCTGCTTTCTCCTACATTTTAGGTCCCGTAAGTCACAGCTGAGGTGAGGAAAGCTTTTACGTGAATGTCTTTATATTTATCTAAGACTTGAAGGGCAAAGGAAATAGAGCCTATAAATCTCAGAAGTCCTATGGTAATCATTTAAAACAAGTGAAAAACCAAGAAATCTGCACCCTAGAGAAGGTCACTGCCATCTTTCAAAAGCATCTGTCTGGATGTGGCAGCCACCATCTCTCTGTATCTGACTAGAAAGAGAACAGAGAAGGGCTGCTGGTGATATCCGTTGGCATGACTTTCCAGTGGCTCTATTATCTAATGAAAAGGAAATCAGGTGTCCCAAAACTGCCTCTAAGTAGTAGAAGGTAGCACAATACTCCCTTTTAGAGACAGTCAATAGCTTTTTCTTTCCCAGTACTAAAGATAGTCTTCAAGCCAGCCATGTTGTTAGCAAGAATACAGTAAGTCCCCTACATATGAACGAGTCCTGTTCCAAGAGCACGTTCATTAAGTCCAATTTGTTCTTAAGTCCAACAGAGTTAGCCTAGGTACCCAAATAACACAATTGGCTTTATATACTGTACTGTAATTGGTTTATAATACTTTTCACACAAACAACACATAAAAAAACAAACACAAAAAATAAAGAAAACGTTTTTAATCTTACAATACAATACCTTGAAAAGTAGAGTAGTACAGTACAACAGCTGGCATACAGTGGCTGGCATGGCGTGAACAGGCAAGAAGAGTTACTGACTGGAGGAGGGAGAGGAGGTGGGAGATGGTAGAGCTGAAGGATCGTCAGCAATAGGAGACGGAGGGCAAACTGCAATTTCACTCACGCCTGATGTTGATGGAACGCATGTTTGCATCTTTCAAAATTCGCAACTTGAATGTTCATATGTAGGGGACTTACTGTACTCTAGTCTTCTCTCTTACTAATCATAACCACCATTCTTTTAAGCACTTACTTTGCTAAGCCATTACATAGAGTACCTCTGTAATCCTTCTGGTAACCCTGTGAGGCAGGTATGCATATCCCATATCACAGATGAAGAGACTGAGACCCAGAAGTTAAGGAAACTGCCCGAGAGAACACCACAGAGCCAGTAGCAGAGCCAGATTTGCAAGGCAGTTGTCGGACGCTGTGTTGTCAACCACGGTGCTGTGCTGCACTGCTTTTGATCAGCAGCCACTGCACAGGAGAAAAGATTGGGTAGCACGTTTAAGAAGCAGAGATGGGTGACGGTTGGTGTAGACATGCTCAGTGCTGCTCGTCCTGGCTCGCAGGACAGTGGGGAGGCTGAGGGCCTAGATCTAATGTCAAGCATACAGACTTGGGTGCTAGTCACTGCATTCATACCACGTGCTGGTTGTTTGACTCTGGACAAGTTATTTAACCTCTAGGTTTGGTTTCTTCATCTGTAGTACAGAGGTGACAAAAGGTTGCACCTACGACTTTACGTGTACAATCTCACATGAATCCGAAGTACTTTGTAAGCATTAGCTGTTATTATCAACTATTACACTAAGATGAAAAGAAGAGGAAGGAAAGGAAAAGGTGCCCAGCCCTCAGAATAACTTACAAGCTCCTGTGGTCACAGTTAACTATACTCTGTAGTATTTAACAGCCCCCCCTCATATGGGATTGGATGACAATTTATGGAAATTCCATGATAGTGTTAGTGTTTGCACCAAAATTATATGGCAGTCTTATGGGAGCAAAGTTATACTGATGTATGTATGTGGGTTTACTTCCATTCAAAAAGATAAACCTAGAATATATTTTTTATCACAATGTATAACTGGAGGAAGAGAACATCTTCATTTTTAGATCATCACCTCTTGGCATTAGGTGTAGGGCATTGCCACCTACCTCATTATGCAAAACCCCCCACGTCTGGAGTTTCTCAGAACACATGCCTGACGATGATTAAGCAGAAAGCAGCTGACCCATGAGTACGGCAGCAAGCTTCCTCAGCATTTCCTTGCTTTCAGAGTAGTTTTTCTCCACATGGATATTATAGTAATGTAGGTCTTTTTGTGTGTTTATTTTGGAACATGGTTTGTGTCACTCTGCCATAGAGTTAATAAATTGTAGGATTTGCAAAGGAAATATACTGAGACTGAAAACTAAGAAAGCACATATTTTTGCCCACCAGCAACAATTGCTCAAAGCACAGATTTAGAATCTCAGGATCTGGGAGGGGAGCAATTGGGCAAAGTTGCTCTGAAATTAACATGTAATGTCATGATACAAAGAGTGTATTACTCAACAAAATATTTTTGTAAGAGATGCAGATGAGGTCAGGGAAGAGAGAAGTTTAAAGGAAGGTTTCAGAATTAAACAACATAACAGACATCAGTTAATTTATCATGAAATGTGCTAGAGGTCAGGTGCGAGAATATATAAATGAAGTGATCTCAGCTACCTCCCTCTCAGACCTCAGGCTGCAGTAGACCCTTTTCCTATCACATCAACTCAGTAGTTTACAGAAAGCTTCCTAAATCTGTAAGCATGTTTGCTCCTTGATTTGTCTTCTTACCTAAGACCAATTGTGGGAGTTTGTTTATGTAGCATTTGCCTTTTAACAGACTTCTTTCATCTTTATATTTATATACTAAATATATAGAGATTAATGTATATAATATATAATACTTATGTAAAATAAATATGTACGTAAATATGTTATCAATTACTATAATACATTTTAATTGTTGGCAGTATTCGCCAATTGACGTTTAGTTTAGTTTTGTTTTGTTTTTAAAGTCTGAAAGTCTGCAATTATGTTGAACTATCATAATATCAAAGTGGCCAGAACTGAGGACATTTTGAAAAACTGGGTCACTGTCTAGAAATTAAAATCATCTTTGGAAATGCTATTTATTGAGACCATTCTGTAATGTGTTATAATGAGAAAAGTTTGAGAACATCTTTTTCTAAATCATGTCATTTTCTATCCCAGCTTGTCTTTGTGATACTAGGTGACAATACATATGGCCACAGTGGCTTTCGGGAATTACCATCCAAAAGGAGTAAAATTTGACTCTTTTTCCTAGTGAATTTTCATTTTACTCTATCTGGGCATGTTGTATACAACTAACTTTAAATTCATCCATTTACTCATTTTAAAATGTTGTGCAGTTCCACAGGCTTAAATTTCAAATCACAGAAAATCTGTAAAAAATAATTATTTGTTTAAGACAAAAAATATGAGCTAATTATTCTACCATACATATATGTAGTAGCACAAAAACAAAAAAAAGCATCAATGAATTTGATCTAAACGAATACCATGATTGCTTGCAGTTGACATTATATTTAATCTGCTTGTAAAACTGAACCCAATAAGCTGAAACTAATATAAAAATAAAGCATGATGACAAAGGATCTTAAAGGTTTATATATTGTCACAAAATTCTTGAGAAAAGAATATTCCTTCCAGATATTCAAATATTGAATATTCTGGCTTTCTCTTTAAGAGTAACTAAATTCTGTACTAAAAAAAAAAAAAAAGTCTAATAAGCTGTTTCCAAACCAACCTCTTATCCTAAAGCACCTTTGATCCAAATGGATCACACAGTTAAATAAAATGACATCTGTCCTCAGGCTATTTCTAGATAGGGAAAACACATCTGTTCTAAGAGCTCTTAGCCAACAGTTTGAAACTGTTCAGAAGAATTCCTTAAAAACAGAAAAGACTATGTACAGAGAGCAAAGGGAACATGCTTGAGGTTGGAAAAAATTAGGACAGCACTAACCCTTAAGAGGATAAAAAGATAACCGAATTTAATTCCCATTAAATTCTTAGCCTTTCTATGAAAGATTTGGTAATGAGATTCCCACAGTGCAAACATCTTTGTGGATGGATGTGAACACACCTGTTCAGGAAAAGGGAAACAAAACTTGAACTGACTCCCTTCCCACACAGGTCACCAAACATCTGTCATAAGTTATCAATTACTAGCCTAGACTGGACTCAAGCCTGTGACCTGAGGTTGAAAAAGCTGCGTAGCTCATTCTGTCTCTTACCTAGTCTGTGGTTTTACCCTGTACCACTGGTAAAGCTTCTGTTTAAATCTCCAGGGGTTTGGAGGACCAGGTTGACCCCGTGACATTAATAATGTATTTATGCCCAGGGTTTCCACGCACACCACCCTGGGGCTGATCTTAGTTAGGATTTTGTGACTTGCAGTAATGTAGGCAGCTCCAAAAAGATTTACCCAATAGTTGGCATAGTTCTTTAATTGCATAAGTTCCTTAATTGCAAGCTAAAGACAATGTCTTCTTGTCCAAGGAAGGTTGTGTGTGTGTGCGCGTGTGTGTGAAGATTTTGACTTTGATTAAATGCCAATACATATAAAACTTTTGCATAAAAGCAGAGAAACGAAACAAAGAAAGAAAAACAACCAAAAAAGGCTTATGGGCATGACTAACTAGGTGAGCTTCTTCCCTTGTAATTATTAAAACTTTGGGCGATAGCATCAAATTGTCAATGCTTTTGATCCCTCCTGTGTCTCTTTCCTGTAATATCCCACCTCAGTTGGGTACGTGTGAGAACTAATCTCTGAGTGGCTATGGCGCTCATCCACGGAGTTTGCCAGTGGTTGTGTGATACGGAGCAATCTGCTTAACCTTCTGTGATTCCCTATGTCCTCATCTTCGAAATCAGAGGACTAGGCTAAATGATACCTTAGGTCTTTTCTAGCTCTAAAATTCTGCAAAACAGAAAGCAGTGCAAGTCTCCAACATTTTCCAAGAAAATTATGGTAAACAGAAGTGGTCTGTGTGGCTCAGGCATTGGCAACTCCACCATTGCCCAGGCTCAGAGAGCATGGGGCTCACTTTGCTTTATTCTGATTTTTTTTCCTTTGCACTGATATAGAAACACAGGCAGTGTCTCCCAGTGCAGAGCCCACTGGGCACCCTACCACACTGACAGATAGGTGCACTCACCTTTCCGGAAGGTCACCATCACTCCAGTTAATTTTTAAAAGCTGCATAACTCAGCATGAAGAGAGACTTCAGGTTTCAGTTAATGGAAGCATGATGTCTTTAACGTGTAGGAATAACAGGGTGGTAAGTTTTCAAACCTGGGTTCGAAGGTAAAGATACACCATGACCTTGAAGTGGGCAGTACTTGGTGTGCTGGGGAGGACACACTATGGAGCTGAGTGACAGAAGAGGAGAGTCATCATAGGAGATAAGATTGCAGGGCACCTATGTGGTGCTGGCAGGGTGGAAGGTGTGCATCAGATAATGCAGGGTCTCACATGCTCTCCTAAGGTCTTTGGCTTTTCCTGTGAGTGAAAGGGGGAATCACTGGAGGATTTTGAACAGAAGACTGACATGGTCTGACTTAAGCCTTTTTTTTTTTAATAAATTTATTTATTTTATTTATTTATTTTTGGCTGCGTCGGGTCTTCGTTGCTGTGCGCGGGCTTTCTCTAGCTGCAACGAGCAGTGGCCACTCTCTGTTGCGGTGCGCGGGCCTCTCATTGGTGGTGCAGTGGTTAAGAATCCGCCTGCCAATGCAGGGGACACGGGTTCAAGCCCTGGTCCGGGAAAATCCCACATTGCCGCGGAGCAACTAACCCGTGCGCCACAACTACTGAGCCTGCGCTCTGGAGCCCGCGAGCCACAACTACTGAAGCCCGCGCGCCTAGAGCCCATGCTCCGCAACAAGAGAAGCTGCCGCAATGACTTAAGCCTTTTTAAACAAGATCAATAGCAGCGGTGTAGAGATAGCCGGCGAGGCAGGGCAGGAGTGGAAGGAGGGACACAGGGAAGAATATCGACTCCTGGTACTAGTTCTGCTCTGAAAGTGCGTTGTGCCAACGGGCAAGTCATTGACGACTTGAGTCTCAATTTTTCTCTGTAAGATGAGCGAATCAGTAATAGCTGAGCTTCCTTCCATTTCCAACTTTCAGTGCATCAACACTTGGAGAAGTATTTAGAATTTTACCCTATTAAAGGTAAGCATTTTTACACATGGTGTTTACCGAATGTATACATTTTTTCCCATAGTTTTAAAGTGCAGATTTTAAATCTCAGTACATTAACAACATAGGACATTTAATCGGTTCTGGTGAAAGATTGTGAATTACAGGAAAATATCAGCTATGGTATTTAATATAAAGAAGAGGGCTCACTCTATACCAGTCGTAAATGTTAATTCATGAAAATGGTAACCACAACTAAAGACTATCTGTGTACTCACACACACGTTCCTCCTTGGGAAATGTACATGTACATAGAGGAAGGGGGTCAGGTGATTATTTTTTAAAAGGCTAATTATAATTGGATTTAGTATATAAGAGGCCAAAATCCAGGTATCCTTAAGTCAGAGAATATTAAAATAATGATGGAATACAAAACTATGGCCTTCTAATAAGGAGGATACACAAATATTATTGTAGGGAATTTCTAACTATTTAAATTATAAAATAATGACCTAAAAAATAAAAATAAAATAAATAAAATAAAATAATGACTTGACTTCTAAAATATCCACAATTCACTCTCCAAAGTAGAATATTCCCAGATATAGTCAGTGAGTTTCTTTCTTGTTTATGCCAATGGAACCTTATTTAACTAATCAGTCTCTCGTGCTGTAAATTAAGCTGGCAAAAAACAAAAAACAAAAAAAAACTGGCTCCTTTTCTACCTGCGTGTGAATCTACGAAAGTTAATTTGGTTGTGCACAGAGTAACTAGATGTGAAAAATTGAAAAG
>NW_006790911.1:86969-103602 GCF_000442215.2 Lipotes vexillifer | reverse complement strand
TGAAAAATTGAAAAGGAAAAGAGGGTACACTCCATCATTTTACTTGCACGTGTAAGGATTTCAGTGCTCTGTGTTTTCCTTGAACGAAATCCCATGGTGCCAATTAACCTAACGTATTCCAAAACAATTCTCTGTTTAGAAAGAATAATTTTCATTGTGGGTGTTCCTTGAAATCGTATGCCTCATCCCCTGTTATTACCAAGATGTGTGCTGGGCGATTCAAAGTACCAGCTTCACTTCCACGTACTGCATAGATTAGAGCTGTATCCCACACACAGTGTCAGATAATCTGTTTTGATTTTGTCCAATGCACACATATTTTCACCTTTAGTAATTTTTTTAATGTGGAAAAGCCCTCTCTACCTAATATTAAACCAAATATTTCATGTCAAAATTATCAAAAACACTCAAAGCAGGAGATTTGTTTTAATCGGGAAATCGCTTTTTCTTGCAAAAACTTTGCAATAAGTCAACTTTCCTGACTTGGTTTAAATAGCATCTTCATTTTTCTTTGAAATAACGTGAATACATATTTCCTCCAGTGTGAGACAAAACTGGACTAGAAAAGACTGAAAAGGATTTAACTAACTTGGTAAATACATTCTCCATTTTATTAGGCTGTGTTGTCTATTTGGATTTCTGGAGTATTTGTTTTAAACCTAATAAATCAATTAACCAGTATTCATTCTAAGATTTAATTTGGTGAATAGAATATATGTGCTTTTCATCAGGGCACACATCATTTTTAAGTCTGAAACCACCACACACAAAGGATTTAATTCCGGCACACATTTGTTCTCAGCATAAATACTTTAGGGCCAGTAGTTGTCCCCACTTAATCATGCTTCTTAAAAGTGAATTCCAGAAGACTTGAGGCCCCAAATGACCCCTGGTAAGGTGAGTTGTCAGTAAATTACTTTTATGATGTGCCCTAGGGAAGCAAGTCTGCTAGAAACTTGGTAGGGAGCTGGCCCCCTCTTGCCTGTAGGGGGATGACCTTTAACTTTATCTAACCTTTGCATTTCTAATTCTAAATTTCTAGGAGGCATTTAGTCACATTGTTGGATATCTTATGAAAAGGGAGGCCTCTCCTGTGCCCATAAGATAGTGTTAACCACACATTTGTTGCTAAACTTCCCAATGAAGCATGCCAGGACGCTTTTTTATTTCTACAGTTGACTTTTAAATACCAAATATTTAATGAGTTGAAATATAAATGAGTTCAAAACGGACTCATAGTTAAATTATGACTGCCTTGGGTGACATTTGGGAAACACTGTAGAAAATTTAATCCCTGTAATTTTGCTAATTTGAATTTATCGTGGCACTTGAAAATTTATAAGAGCCATTAAGGATGATTGAAGATATTGCATCAATACATTTTTTTTTCACGATATATTTACTTATTGAAAACAAGTCTTGTCAATTTTTGTGTTGTCTCCATTATGAGAAAGTTTTTATTGTGCTTTGGGAGGATAATTACATCAAAATTATCAAATGTAGGAATTTAGATTCAGTTTTAGATGAAAAAATATATACCCTTTTGGCTGTCTTATACTGAAAACATTGGAAAATAATGCTCTTTTACAGGATATAAAATACAAAGTGATCATTAATTTCTTGTTAATGATCAGGGCATAGGTTAGGTAGACCCAGATGTCTATGTTTTAGTTCCATGAATGTCTAATTTTTCTTCTTTTCCCATTAGTTTTGGATGACATTGAAGAGACCAGTATTTTTAATTCTTTCCTAAAGCAAAGTACTCCATTGCTCAGTTTTATTGTTTATAAGTGTATTATACATACATGTAAGTATGTATGTATATATGTACACATATATATAATAGAACACTGTGTGGCTGAATGAAATATTGCTAAAGATAAGCTTTTTCCAAAAAATTATACACCTAATTTTTAATCAGACAATGTTTAGGTATTTAAATACATAGACTAAATGTAGAATATTTCTATAATCTCTCTGACTTACATGTCAGATTGTAACATAAGCAAAGCCAAGTGGTCTAAGCTTTGCATGTGATGTCAGCCCTTTGAGGAGTTCAGCGATATGCAGTCGTAGAAGCAATTAGTGTAACTTCAGTAGTTTTTTAGTAGGGAAGGAAAGAGATCAGCAAATTCTTTCCCGTAAACCAAAGGTTCTGGCTCAAGAGCATATATAAACAAGATGTAAGTTTTAAATATAGTTTAAATGCCACCCAGGAGAAAAATTCAGCGGTAAAGAAGTTGTCAAGAGACAGGGAGCAATCTTTAAATGGTGAATAAAATATTAAACTGGTGACAATACTTTAGGAATACATAGGCACGTGCTTCCAAACACTTCAGCACAGAAGGTCCTCTTCCTCCTACCCCACCCCAGTTGTTTATCTTTGGATGTGGGAGGAGTAGCAACAGTAAAGTAACAGTCAAGCAGGATGTAGATGTAACTTGTCAATAACCCTAAGAAGAGTTTAGCTGAGAAAATGGCCATCAAACTCACAATTTTGAAATGAATTTGGAAGCAATAGTTAGAATACAATAAATGGCACGTTATGACACTAAAATTCAAACTATCTTAGGCTGTTTGCTCGTTTTAATCCTACCAAAAGCATTTGTTTGTCATCATGTATGCTCCTACTGAGATATGGCTGGGCGTTTCTTTCTTTGTGTGTGTGCTTGTTTTTGTTTTGTTTTGTCAAAAATTCTGCGCGGAAGTATCTTGACGGTTTTGACCGTTACAGCCTGTTCTGCTTTATTAATTGCCTGGAGACTTGCTGTTCGATTACCATTGAACATGGATCAGAAGACACATTCATGTGTTAGGTACTGAACAGGGCCCATCTCTGGAACCCGACCGAAAAACACAGGACCTGGTGTGTGGAAGGTAATTCCGCAAAGGAAAATCAGAGTGCTCTGACCAAAAGGAATGGATGGTGGGCGGGAAAAGCAATAGAGATCTGAGAAACTCAAGTTAACAGGGGAGAGGAAACAGAAAAAATTACCCGGTACATGCTATAACGAAAGTCTGAGCTGAGTATGGGAGATTCCAGGGGAAAGAACAGGGAACTCCATCCGTCTGAGGATGGTGGCACCTCATGGAAGGATTGACTCTTTAAGGGTATGGGCAGGAAAGAGGGCTGAGGCTTTCATGCAGGAAACATCATGAAAGGATTGAGATGGGGCTAGACATGTAAACTGAGGCAAGAGACAGCCCCATAAAGGGTCTTCTATACTCAGGGATTCTGAGTTTCTTCCTAAAGTAGACAGCAAGGACAGTTCTGGCCAGCCCCCAGTGATGTATCAGGCTCTCATGTAACCAGCTGCCTGCTTTAGGCTGCTGTGACTGCCTTACTTCCCCTTGTAGGGGATCTGGGAGCTTCTCCTTTTCTGGAGGGCAAGGCAGCTCAAGAACTGAATCTTGAAAGAACTTCAAAATGAATGCAAAGGAAGAAGATCCTAGGGAAAACAGAAACTCAATTCCAATGGGCTTAATCACAAAACAAAACAAAACAAAACAAAACAAAACAACTCCCGGCTTTGCTTTCCCCTGTGTTAGCTTCATTCCTTGCCAGGCTTTCTTCCTGTGGCACAGATTGTGGCAGTTCCAGACTCACGTGCTTCCAGTTTAGCAGATCCAGGGGAACAAGAGCTGCTTTCCCATAAGAGTTCCATCAGAAGTTCCCTAAATGATGCTCCAGTCTTAGGACCCACACCCACCCTGGGGCGAGTCATGTGCTACCATGGTTGGCCTGGCCTGGGTCATGTGCCCGTCTCTGGAGCCAGGGGCAGAGATCAGGACAGTCCAAAGCACTACGCCCCAAGTGTGGAAGGGGTAATAAATACCCCAAATGAAAATCGGAGTACTGTTACCAGAGGAGGGGGGAGTGGATTCTGGGCAGTCTACACAACAGGCATCCACTACTCATTGGGCAGAGAAGCCTACTCTGAATCAGAGTCCAGGCTTATAATATTCAATCCGGCCTTCCTTCCTCCCCATGCTTCTGATTACTGGGATTTCCTCTGGGTCATATTTCAAGGACATTCAAGGGTTGTAAAGCAGCCCAACTAAAGCTTTCTGTTGGTACAAGATACCTAAGTAGGTGGTATTTTCTTATTGTTCACATAATACTAGTTTCTTGCTTATGTCTATGATTATTTTTAAGACACATAGATCAAGATACCTTGGTTCGATATACCAATAAAATACGCATCAGGAAGCATTGCTAAATCAGCAGAAACAATGAGGCCAAAAAGACTGACTTAATAGCTTTTAAATCACAGAAAATGACCCATCTGCAAAACAGGGTAGCTGAGGCCCCATAAGAAACACATCTATACAACCCACAGTCCTGTCCTTATTTTGAAAGGCTTTTGTGAAATTTCTATTTCAGTTTCATCCATTAATCATATTTATTAGTGAGTCACCGTAGAGTTTGCATCCAAGCCTGCAAGAATTCCAGAAGCGTGTAGGGAACTGCCTTCAAAATGCTTAAACAGAGAATATGAAACATTTGATGATAATGTTTTGTATTTTGGCAACATGTAATTTTGGAATATTTTGCACCCTATGGCTCTAAAGTTCACGTTTTCTTTCCAATGATGTTGAGCTCATTTTGTGCAATTTAATTAATTTTGGTAAACAAGTATGACATGTTTTAATTTGTCTTTAGTCATAATGGTGTGATTAATGTGCTGTAGACTACTTAAAGAGTAATATTGTCATTCTTTTTTTTATACTCTGAATATTCTCATGAGTCTGTTAGTATGCCTTTGCTAGGTATTTAATAAGCACATTAAAATCTGTTCTTGCTTACTCACTTAAATGAAAGCAAGAGAAAGTTTGAAAAACACAAATCCTGACTACCCAAGAATGTGCATAGTTTTATCTCTAACATTAGGAAAATCTTTAAATTAGTTATTTGTTTTCTTATTGAAAGCCTTTGTCACATTTAAACATGTTCTTCAAATTAATGCTAACTACATGCAATAAGCATTCAAAAATTAAGAGTTAATTTCTTTTTAATGGAAAAAATCTAGTTTATATCTTATATATCTGAATTTTAAATAGGAATAGTATTACATAAGTATATGACAGACTTTTCTCTGCCTAAAAACACACCTATGCACTCATTATCCCTCACTAAAAATATTAACTTGTTTTCCTTAGCATATATTATACCATTGTCTGTCATATCCATTCTTTCTAAAACCAGTGTTTAATTTGCTTATGTAGAAAGTGGCAATGACTTGACCCTTCTGCTTTATTTCATCACCCTGACCCCTTGTCAGACTTTTCATTCTGCCATTTGATTATGTCAAATGATTGGGAAGGTATTTTTCTTTGAAACTGGCTTTTCACCCATGGAAGGTTCAGGTGGAATCCAGCTAGAGGACTGTTACCCAGAGATGGTAATAAAGCTACCTACTGTTTGATCCAAAGGGCGACAGAGTTGTGGAATTCAGCTCAAAGGAATAATCTGTTTTTCGAAGTTCTCTGTGTAGGAACTTACTGAATGTTTTCCCTGTGTTTTATGTATCTGCAAAAATAACATGGCTCTGCTCCACATGGGGGAGATGGCTATAGGTGTGTCATCCATTCATTGACCGATTCATTCATCGAGTTAATGTTTATTGGATTTCTTCTATTTGAGCCAGGGGAACTGGGGAAAGTCCAGAAATTCTGTCTTTATATGTTGATGGAATACAATGAATTGATTGTAAACATGAAGATAGAGATTTATAGAATTAGAAGGAGAGAAAGATGGAGGAAATGAGGGCCTTTGGATTTGCATTCCAGAGTTCCTTTCGAAGCAAGTTCAAACATCTCCCCATTTACTTGTTCACTTATTTCTTATGAAATATTCCTAATATTGACCTGAAAAACACATTTACATAAAATTTCTATTTATAACGGGGAATGAGGACTTCTTATTAACTGAATACTTTAAAATTTATTTTATTGAAGTATCATTGATTTACAATGTTGTATTAGTTTCTTAACTGAATATTTTGATTAATAATTTAAAAGATACATGGTGAAAATGATCAGTTTTCAAAGAATGTACATGAATGTACAAAGAATGTACACAAAAAACATGTAAATAATGCCAAGGACCATTTATTCTTCGATGCAAAATTTGAAATATTGTAGATTTCAGGTCATCATTAGAAGTACATCAGGTTCATCCTCTCTCATCACCCTTTACACGAAACCCTTGAAACTAGATAAGTTTCAGAATTCAGGGATTTCCAGATTTATACTTAGTCAATATGGTTCACATATTACATTTTATCTATTTTATCTAACAACCCTGATGGGGTCTGGGATAGCACCATGTAAAAAATATATTAATATATATGCAGAAAAATCTGAATATTCAAACTGAGTGGACTAAAGGAAGACTGTAAATCTTCCCAACAGTTCAGATCTAGTTTTGCGGGCAAATAAATTTTACGCAAAACTTATAAAAGAGCTTTTGCTTATCAAAGCTTTTTGGATTTCAGAGCTGCCTAGGAGAAATCCTGGACCCCTTAGATCACAGCACTGTGATTTAGCATCTCATTTGTCTGGCGGTGAGTTCGACATCGACTTTTGGGGACAGAGCTGGGAAAGCATAATTAAGCAAAAATGGCTTCTGAGCTTCCAAGAAAATAGCTGTCACTGAGTGTCATGTGCTTTAGTCATAAAATCATAAAACTTTCGAAGTCAAAGGAACCTTTGGAATCATTCAACCTAGCTCTTTAATTTCACAGTTGAGGAAACGAGAGCCTGGAAAAACAAAATCATTTGTTTGAGTTTGGTTAGCTACATGGAGCCATGTTGACATTGAATTATAATATAAAATTAATCTTCATTAGTTAAAAAGGCTGGTGTTTTGCTGTTAGTTTTCCCAGAATGTTCAAGTTTCTGAGTGACAGTGGACAGTGGATTAGAAATACGAAGGACACACAGGGCACCCTAGAGGCTGATTTACTGAGAAGTGGAGACTGAGAGCAGGATAGGGAAGCAGCGCATTTGCAGGGCAGAAAAAAACTTTATACATTCCCTGAAGGCTAGACAGCACGACCAGCAGATTCATGTCAGGGTGGCGATACCTGTCTCTTGTTCAGGTGCTCTTAAAGGAAATGCGGTGTTTCTCCATGAATGCAAAGTGAAGTTCTACATGGCAGTTCTTGTTGCCGAACTATTCACCTTGGGTTAGATTTACCTCTTTCGAAACATCCCCCAATATCAAAGTGTAAAAAGCGAATTGCATTGTCTTCTCGATGATATTTCAATTAAATGGAGTTTCCTAAGGAAAGAGAGACATGGAACGGCAGCATTAGCATTGTTGATAGACTTATCTTCAGGAAAACAATCTCAGTGTGTGAAAACAGAATACAGAGGAGATCATTTTTTTAAAGGAGAACATTAAGACGTTAATGTTAAAACTGTAATTACAAAAGCAAGGATGTGTGAAATATATTTTTTAAAGATTATCAGTCAGATTTTTACTAGCTTGATTTTTGTTAAAATTCAGATGTCCCTGAGAAAGCTGACTGTTATCCTTACCAGTCTTTTTGGTTTAGTGGGAACAAAATTTCAGCTCTTTTCTCAAATGCAGGTTTTGGTGGTGACCAAGCTTGGGAATCTTTGGGTTCAGAGAAGAAGAAATAGTTTTAAAAAGAGAAAAAGAAAGGGAGAACCTGAGAGAGTTTAGACACTCAAAACAAATTTCTGATTTTGTAAATCTGTCCCACATTAAAGTAGTTCCAGAATCAAGCTCCATTGTCAGATCATAGGATTTTATGTTCCTGTCCAAGAATTTTGAAACCTTCTTAATTTGCTTAGACCATTGATATGCAATCCAGTGTTTCTCACTTTCTTTTTAAAATAAAGAACCTCGGATCAGAATGACCAGAGCAAGTGCTATTTACTTTAGTCTTAATTTTTGTAGAAGAAATAAAGAATAAGTGTGATTATATTTATGAGGAGTTTAAGTATAAAAGTTGATCTGTGGTTAAAAGGAACAGGAGCTAATTACATCATTTTCTTTTTGTTTTAGTAATGTTAAAGAATTAACAAAAGATCACTGTGGTTGTAATGCTTGGTGTTTGGAAATTAAGTTTATAGTTCAATAATTGAATTTAAAGCATTAATAAATTATACCAACTTCCTCTACATATGTGGATATTATACCACTGGCGGGCCAAAGGAAAGTGTACTTAAGACATACTATGTGGTAATGACTTTTAGATTAGGGGTCGGCAAACTGCAGACCAAATCTGGCCTGCTGCCTGTTTTTATAAATAAAGTTTTATGGGAACATAGCCACACCACTTCTTTATGTAGTATCCATGGCTACCTTTGTGCTACAACTTCAGACTTGAGTAATTGCCACAGAGAGACTAGATGGCCCTCAAAGGCTTAAATATTTACTATCTGACCCATTAAGAAAAAGTTGGCTGACCCCAGATTTAGGTGGTCAATTAGTTATTCTCAATACACTCCTCTCTTATAAGTTAAGCTGCTTTCAATCTTTGAAGACACTACATTCATTTACACAATTATGTTTTAACAAAATTAGGGATATCTTGAAAAAACACGTTTCTCTAAATGCACATTTTAGTCTTATCTCAAATCCTAATTTTTGTGTGTGGTTTATATTTCCAGGGCTTTGATTTTTTAGGACGTCATTACAAAGAACTATTTTTGAGAGTTCTGTATTTGGAACTAGTGAAAAGAAAATGGTATAGGTGTTTTTGATCGCGTTCTGTAGCTTTCTACTCTAAATGACTTAGGTAGGATTCCCATTAGTCATTGGCACACCTGGGGCTTGTATATATACCTCAAATCCCAACCCATTATCTTGACTCCCTGGATACACTGCTGCTTCCTACCATTAACAGTGCAACCTTGCCTGTACAGGCACAACTCATTTTATTTCACTTCACTTTATTGCGTTTAACAAATAACAGCGTTTTTATCAAATTGAAGGTTTGTGGCAGCCCTGCGTGGAGCAGTTCTCTCAGCCGCACTTTTCCAATAGCATTTGCTCACTTAGTGTCTCTCTGTCACATTTTGGTAATGCTTACAATATTTCCAACTTTTTCCTTTTGATTATATTTGTTATAGTGATCTGTGATCAGTGATCTTTGATGTTACTTCTACGACTGACTGAAGGCTAAGATGATGGTTAGCACTCTTTAGCAATAAAATATTTTAAAATTAAGGTATGTACATTGTTGTTTAAGACAGAATGCTATTGCACACTTAATAGATTCTAGTATAGTGTGCACATAACTTTTATACACACAGGGAAACCAAAAAAATTGTATAACTGGCTTTATTGTGATTTTTGCTTTATTGTGGTGGTCTGGAACCGAACCTGCAGTATCTCCGAGAGCTGCCTGTATATAACTGCAGCCTTCTGCCCTATGCAGAATAGCCCAAGAGCACTCTTCGTAAGTTACACCCTTTACTGTAGCACTAACCACCTTTCACTGACATTGTCTCTCCTGAGGGACGGGGACTCTACTGATAACATCTTCCGGCATACCAGACTTTGGTGGCACCATTTGCAGTACAGAGAGCTGATGTTTTCATCTAAAAGTATACTTCCCAAATTTTCCTCCTCCGCACTTGCTCAATAATTGAAGTATGTATTAAATGAAACGTGACCATTTAATTTATCATCCAAACTGGGATACCTCTGCGAGTGAAAGGAGAGTTTTATTAGAACATAGACCAGAACTGTGTCCAGGCAAACTAGGACATATAGTCACCCTAAGCTTTATAAATTTTAAAATTACCAAATTTCCTTAATTATACCATGGCTGATCATTAACTCACTCATTATCATAAAATAGACATAAAAATGACCTTGATGATGGCAACAAAATAACTAAAAACAAAATGTTTTAAAAATTGAGGGATATCGGTTAACTTGAACTTGATATTTGGTGCCTGATATAAGCAACATGATGACTGAGCCTCCTTCTGTTTCTCTTCTACTTCCGTAGTATCTTCTCCATTGAGTCCTCTTCCTTCACTGTCACTTTGTCACTATAGACAAAGGCCAATAAAAGAAGAAGAAAAAAAAATGACAACAGGAGTAAGAAGGGGGCTGATCAAGGGTTGTGTCCAGGATTTGGAAGCAATATCTTGCACAAGCCATCTTGTTTCATTTTTATTCCTTTTTAATCACTTTTTTTTTTTTAAAGAAAAAGCATAACGGAGCACGCATTGATCTTACAATAAGCTTTACTTAAACAGTAACATTTGAGCACATGGTAAATTATGCAGTTCACTATATTAAGCCAGGACTTTCCAGTCCACCCAAAGTTTCCAGTAAAGTTCTGTTTGACCTTTGTATAAAAGACCACCTTTGCTAGGTGACTTATTTTTGCTGCCCTCTTGGGTGGTCGAATGAGGCAGATTTCCCTGTTGAACAACATACAACCTTCTTTTTTGCCAACTGAACATTACACTGGGATGTGGCTTGGAGGAACAGTTTCCCAATACTATAAACAACGGCTTTCTTGGAACAGCTTGTTGCTGAAGCATAAAGAGAGGTTACTCTTGGTTTTGCCTTTGGTAGCATATGAATTGGTTAAGAAATAAGTGTGGCTGAGCCACCAAAGTACAGTGGCCATAATATAATTAAGTTCCGTATCCACCCTGGAGGCTCGGAGAAGTATTATTATGACACCGAGCTTAAAGAAAAGGAATTTTTTCAGAGCCAGGAAATTAGTGAGAAGCAGTCCTTGGGGAAATGTTGCAAAGTCAAAAAAAAAAAAAAAAACTGAAAGAAATCAGTAGAAACAGCATAAAAGTTACTCAAGGAAAAGGGCTGGTTAAAATACAATATTTTGTTATCTAGTGAGCCTGAGTATATTAAGTCATTATCTTTCAAAAGAGTAGTGTTTTGGGGATTAAACATGCTATTGGAGTTAGGATGGGGAAGAAATGGAGGATTAAAGATGCGTTTGAAATATTGAAAACAAAGGGAAAATATGAAATGTTTCTAGAAGGAATTATCGGGAAGACTTTTGCTCTCTGCTTATCGATAATAAATTGTATTTAGAAATAAAATTTTTAATAACAACTTAGACTATTAAGGTGTAGACTTAATATAGACTACTAAAAAGTTATTAAAGATGTGAGTGACTGAGTGGAAAGAAGAGGACAAAGAAATGAGAATGTAGAGCTATTTGGCTATTTTCTGCCTCGCCCTAAGGCCACAACACTCAGCAAAGCAGCTCATGTAGTTGTCAGAGCTTCCCTAGAAGACCTTAGTCGGGCCTTAGCAGTCACAGGGACAAAAAGTTTCTCAGAATACGTATGAAAGCATAAACACTGCAAAGAAAGATACTTAGCCTGGATTTCTTTCCAAATCATTCCTGTTCAAGGCATCACTCTTTATCTTTTAGGCTCCATGACAGATTGGCTTAAGATAAGCGATCAAGTCTTCAGGGCAAGGGTGATTTATTCTTTGGTAATATACCACAGCTTTGTCACTCTATAGATTGTTATATTCAGTCAGTCCTTTTATCATTCATTGGTTTTTTTTTTTGTTTTTTTTTTGTTTTAAATTGTAAAAACAATTCATTGGTTTTGACTGAATAATGTAGCGGGTAATCCTGCTTGTGTCTGTCTGTCTAGGCATCAGCCATCCGTGCGATAACTCCTTGGATAGCCTAATAATATTCTCTTCATGTGTCCTGCCCAGGAAAGCTACCTTGTAATAAGCATTGTTTTCATAGAAGTAGAATGCTTTGGGGTGGAGGAGGAGGGCTGCTGCTCACTATAAAGTACAACCCCACCAATGGTACTGGTCAGACAAATCAAGGGCCCGAATGTAGAGCAAATCCATCTCTTATACAACCAGTCTTCTACCTAGAAGTAGAAGAGTTTAGAGTAAACAATAGTGCATTGACTGTAAACAAGTACACACTTAATGCTTAATTTCTGCCAGCCTCGAGGATATTTCAGTCTCCTACAAGTAGGAACCAAGAAAATGTATTAGATATGCTCAAGAACCAGTGAGCATCTTCCAGTTCTAGAGTAGCCCTAGATTAAACTGGTGCTTTGATGTCTTCCTTCTTCACACAATCGGGAATTATCTCCCGACCATAAAGCTATAAAAGCCATTTGATCGGCTGAGTGCTTTTTGGTGTTCCAGGTGCCTAGTAACTTTCTGGAACCTTTTTGCTATTGGTCTATAGGCCACTTCGGCATTATCCAAGTTGAATATGATATCTTATACTCTATTTACGTGCACCTTTTAACTTGATAGGCAAAGGGATGTACCGTTTTGAAGTTTCACTCTATTTCAGAGACTTTTTAAGGTACACCTCCTTTAATTCTGGGTGTTATTAATAGTCCTATAATCTGGGTATTTCTATTCCTATTTTATAGGTAAGAAACTCATGTTCAGAAAAGTTAATAATCTTCTCAATGATATATATCTAGAAACTGGCAGAACTAAGATTCAAATTCCTGTCTGTCTGACTCTAGTAATTGTGCAATAACCATCCAAAAACCAACCTGTGAACATTTGAAGAAATTTTGCTCCAGAATCAGCACTAATTTGCAACTCTGCTCGTCCACTGAGCATTCCATAATAAACTAACACAAAGCTAGACTCAGATCATATTCTTGCTCCCTCTGTTCCCAAGTATGGGTCAACCCTGGAACATCTTGTTGAAGCAGAAAAAGAAGCTAAGCTTGATTTGGCCTGGAGCGACATGATTGTAAAGGAAGTTAAGTGTGGCTTGCTAGAAGAGTCCGTTTGATGTTGGTTGACAGAATGTCCTTCTGTAGAATTAATTGGAGATTCTTTTTTTGAAGTCCCAAGCAGCCAACAGGTGAAAATGCATTATTCATGCAAATCTTGGGGAAAAGGCTCACCTGTGGTGAGATAAGGCTTTCCCTAACTTAGATGAATGGGAAGTTCAATTCTTCTGCCAAAACAAATTGGGAATCTAAATATTAGAACTTATGGAGAAGGGTTATGCCCATCTGATGTATTTGAAGAAACCTGAGGCTCTTTTGTTCTGTTGTTTCTCCAAGTCAGTTTCGCACACCAAAAGGCACATGTCATGGGGAGCATGTTAAATGTCAAAGAGACTGTGTCAAGTGGGTAGACATTAATTAACTCTGCCAGATGAAACAGTTGCAGAATGGGAGAAATGAGGAAGTGCATCATCTAAGAAGCTGTATGCAGAAGTGGAAGAGTTGGGAATTCTTTCTCATATACACGAAACTTCTCAATTCTCCTGTGTCTCCTATTCTGTGTAAGTTGTCCTTACTTGTAAATTGGATGTGGTTAAAGGCCATAGACACTTTATGGGTTTAAAGTAAGAGCACCAAAAACTATAACTATAAATGTCATTGGCGCACTTATTTCCCCAACAAGTTTGGTATGTTATAAATGTCATCTAGAGCCCATGCCATACCAGTAGGCAGATATAATTTAGGAGCTTCTTTTAGATACTTAAACCATTTCAATGACAGATAAATATCTTCCAAAGAGTTAGGGTTACAAAAATGAAAAAAATATTTTTATAAGTTGTTGGATTAGGTCATACAGTTTAAGCTTAGTCCATAGCGTTTAAGCCACTCCTGCACATGTGCAATTCACAAAGATAGTTTGACTTCAGAGGGCTTTTAGTAATGTATTTTGTTTCATCTAGAAGATGTTCTTTATAACAAACAGGAAACCTCACTAAATATAACCCAAAGTTTAAGCAATGGAAAGGCACATAGATGATGTCGTACATTATAAATATTTTTTGTACTTGCTGGTTTATTTCTAAGGAAATTATGAGAATGACATCATAATGATGACTGACTTTTATTAGTGTTTTTGCTCTGAAGCTCTAAAGCTCTAGACCAGTAGTTATAAAGAAAAACAAATTGTCTGGCATTATCCCTTAATACTTTACCTGATGTTTTCTAGTGGCATTAATTCTAGGAAGTAATTCTAGGACCACTATATTATCATCAGTTCTCTTTTACACATTTACCATGAAAACCAGCATGATAGTAAAGCACACAATTTCTTAAACTCATAATGGGAAATAATTACCTTGTATTTTTGTCTGAACTACTGCTTGAATAAGTCTACAACTCGAAGAACAGTTTTAGAGTAATATTTTATAGACCATTACTAGTTGCAATTAGAGAAAGGCTTTTCATAACCATCCAATGTACATTTTAGCAATATGCTCCTTTGTTCTACTAATACCAAGTGGAAGTTAACTTTCTATTTTTACTGAGGCTTTACTCTAATGCCTTTTCTAGATAAATCCTCTTAAATGATTTATTTGATAAAATTGAGCCTTAGAAGAGCATGGGGCAAAGATATATATAATACATGAGATGGAGCTATAGGTCTTATAGTCTTTTATTCATACAGCCAACTATTTGAGTGCCTATTTAGGTGTCAGCCATTGGGTTGAGTGCTGGGATACAGTCAAAGAATAATCAGATTTGATTTCCATTCAAGATTTCTTCTTTATGGAGTAGGGAGACTGGTAAGTACAATCAACACAACATAATAGGCTAGTGATATGGTGTCCTAGCAATATGTAGAAAGTGCTAGGAAGAAAAAGAGAGAGGCATGCTCTGGGATCAGAGTAGACTGCAGAAGAGCTGGAGCTGGGTCCTAAAAGATCTGTAAGTTCTTCCCCAGCAACTAGATGGGGATAGTCTTCCAAGCAGAGGAAATAACCACGTGCAAAGACATCAGGATGTGAAAACCTAGGTAGCATTGAGATGATAGCATGGCAGAAGCTGAGGCTGGAAAAAGAGGTTAGGGCTGTCTTGAAAAGGGTCTTGTGTTCCCTGTCTAATCCCTTGAACTTATTTTTTAGGTAATGAGAGTCAGAAAGTTTTGTTTTGTTATTGTTTTAAGGAAGCAAAGTTAAATGATCAGATGAGCTTTTTACAAACCTGTGTGTAGGAAGTTGGGTAAGGCTCTTCTTATCATCAGACACAGCCAACAGAAACAAACACCTCTCACAGCCAAAGAAGAAAAATGAGCTGTCCTTTATCCTGTCCATGGTTTTCTTACCTCCGTTAAGATTTATATCAGGAAATTACTTGATTCAAAGAAAACTTAGCTTGATCTGAGTTTTCAGCAGGTCAACAGCAAAGGATGGATGCCAAAGGCACTCCAGCATCAGTAAGGGCAGTTCTGTCTTGGGCCATTTCCTGCTTCTAGACTACTCTAGGATCATGTGTGGTATTATACAAAAGAATGTTCCTTGTATATTTGAGAGTTCTCCGGACAATCTCACATGTATCTGTGAGAGTCTTCTGTTTATCACACAATGAAAAGATTACCCATTTTCCAATAAAAGAAATGACTTCCTTTATCATTTTTACAGTGATAAAATGTGGGTTTCTGGATACTTGGATTTCTAATACTCACATCAACATGGCCTTACATTTTGGCTATAAGTGTAAGAAAAAAAATCCTTAAAAGGTTTTATATTATGCATATTAATTTTGATTGGTAATTTCACATTTCCTGATTCCCACTCTCCAGGCTTATAGGTGTAACATAAAAGGCAATATATTTTGTGTCTGGAAATATTTAAGGACGAGCAGAACAAGGCAGTTTGTGGATATTGCTGATATTTGTGTCCATAATTCGGCTGATGAACTGCTGCTTCTGGAAATTTGCTTTTTTAACCATATGATGATTCTTACAGTATCTATGTAGTTTTTGCTAATGTGTTTGTGTTTATATTTTCTTTTTTTATATTCACACGTTATGTATAAATACAAACATTAAGTATCTTTATTTATGTAATTAAATAAGTATGTAGATTTAGATTTCCTATATAAAGATGGCCTTGTAAAATTGGTTCCTTAATTTGATTTCACATAATTACAAATATACAGTAAAACAAGCAGCTTTACTGCAGGTGCCACACATGAGAAAGCCAAAGGCCATCAGCAATGCCCTTTCCAAGGTCCTCACCCTGAAAGTCACTTTGTCACACATGCCATCAAATGAGAAACAAATCAAATATTTTACCCAACCGTAGTTTTCCACTTGAAACCATCAAGACAGAAAAGATATTTTCCCTATCAAGATGAAAAAAACTGAGTGCTTAGGAAGAATAATCGAATTATCATTTCTTTTACAGCTGATCTTATAGTGTACACTTTGGTTTGAGGTTATAGCTCTGTTAGAATAAGTGATGAATGAATAAATGATTATTCATCCCTGGATATAATCCTAAACTCTCAATCCTTCCTTACATTTAAGGATAGCACTCTGTTGCCTACTGTCATGTACATGAACTACAAGCGCATCGCTCCATCCCTCACGATGAGGAAGAAAAGAGCTAATTAGTGAGCAGCTAATATGGACCAGTTGAGTGTTAGTAATTTAAAATTTTTATTGTATTTTTCGTTAAAAAAGGAAGCCTGATGAAGTCGAAGTTATAATTCATTTACAATAGAAAAACAAAAATTAACCTAAAGTTCAAGTGTGTTAAATTACTTCCCCAAAGTCAAACAGCTTGTAAGTCACAAAGCAGGGATTCAAACCCAGCTCTCATATTAAAGACCCACCTTTATTTCACTCTATTCACCCATGACCTCAGATCCCTAAAACTCTTCACGGTCAGAGAGCAGGAAT
>NW_006790911.1:86559-86959 GCF_000442215.2 Lipotes vexillifer | reverse complement strand
GCAGGAATGGAAGAGTGTGTGGACTTTTGTACTCTTTCCTTACATTTCTCTTTTCCCAAAGAATTATACCCAATATTAATGAAGTGTGTCTCTGGGAGATGCTATTCTTTCTTTCCTTGGAATTTTCTTCCCTTTCATTGTCTGGCTCCTGAAGTCTCAACCTGAATGCATGTCTTCAGAGAGGCCTTCCCTGACCCCCCCTAGTCTAAATTGGATTCCCCCTGATATGCATTCCAATAACACCCTATTCTTTTCTTTTTAGTCCTCTCCAACATTTAATTATGCATCTGTTGGTAGGCTTACTTGTCTGAAGACTCTTCCCCCAACTAGAATACAATAGCTGGCCATGGCATACAGTAACATTGGATGACTTTTGATGAACATCATCCTGTGTCAGGGC
>NW_006790911.1:63314-86549 GCF_000442215.2 Lipotes vexillifer | reverse complement strand
CACTCTTTCAATTAACTACCTCCCAACAACTTTTGAGATAGCAAATGTCCCTGTTTTGAAGGTGAGTCAACTGAGTAACTTTCTCATGTAAAAAGCTAACAAGTGGAAGAGCCAAGTTGCAAACATAGGCTGTCTAAACCCCTGGGCCCATCCCCGACACCAACGAATAGGAATTTGATGCCTAATGACCTGGGAGCAACTGGCTCACCATATTTGCTCCCCGATGATTGAGTGGAGTGCTGGAATCTGAGAGCAAAGCTGTGCAGTGAGTGAGGATAAATGGTAACCGTGCTATGGATGATGGTGGAGGGGGGGCGCTGGCGGTTGGGAAAGTGGAACCTTTATAAACACTTCATTTGCCATGTTTCAGAACCAGGAACTAGTCTCTGCATGGTGATTCTGTGAATGAAAACGGGGCAATTAGTGTGTCATCAGTTTTGTCCACATTGCTACAAATGTTGAATTGTAAACATATTAGAAAACTCTGCTCTTTTTCCTGTTTGGCTTTTCCCTCAGTTCACTAAGAACACTAATTCAGGCAATTTGGATATCAGAAGTTGCCTCAAATTTTGCCTTTTGGTCCAAAGTTATATTATCCCTAAATATGTAAAGCAAATTTTCCATTATATTAAGAATTATAGGGAACAGAGCTTCTTTTGCACTGACAACTGTCCTACTGGTGAAACTTCCCTGGAAAAGGTGAACAGCTACACACTGTCCTCCTTAAAATAAATCTTCATGTATTTGAAGCAAGTTATGTGCACTCAGATTTTTTTCTTTTGTGAACTTAAGAAATACCAGCCCTCCCTTTAGTCTTTCTTCATAAATCCTATTCTGATTTTATAATTACTTTCATATCTTTAATCTGGACTTCAGATTTTTCAGATATCTGTAATATACAGTTCCCACACTTAATGGCATATAGCATCATACTTTCCTGATTATAGAAAACATGGAACGGCAAAAATTTATATTTTAAATTGTTACCTAATTTAATATTCAAGAGGCATTTTTCCAGAAATATATATTAATTACTTTTATTCAGAATTACTATAAATATGTAATATATCAAATTTCAAAAAGAGTTACTTAATTTGGATATCAGAGGCATAGCAAATGTTTGTTTACTAAATGTTGATTTGTAACTAATGATATTTTGGAGTAAGAATGATTTTTTAATGTAAAAATGAAGGTTTGGAGTGATCGTCTTTTAATGTTGCTCTGTTGCTAGAATTTGATCATTTTGTAAAATAGTAATTAATGAAAATATCAGATTCAAAGAATTTCATTTTACTATTTTGGTACATTGCAAGTTTAATTGACATCTAAATCATGTAAATGCAAACTCTACTCAGAAAGTAATTTCAAAAGTACCATAATTTTTATATGACCTTGAAGTTGAAGCAATCTATTGCATAACTTTTCAAGAGAAGTCACATAGAGGAAACCTCATATTTTCTTAAATTTATTAGTGCTCCTTGGTGGTCTAAACTCTTGGGGGTTTTTTCAAGGTTTCTTTTCAAAGCAATAATCTTACTTAATTGTTTAATGTTTGTTCTCATATAAGTCAATTTGAGTTCTTTCGAGTAACAATAGGAAATATATAATGGCAGAGAGCAGTGAAACATGACTAGGAAACTCAAGTATCCTAGTGTTGTATTTCTATATAATGATGTGAAGATAATGCTTTTAGCTGCATGACCATCATATTAGCCACACGTCATAAAAAACAAACTTTATAAAAGCAAGGGGTCGAATTCATTTAAAACAATTTTGTACCCTTACCTAGAGTGAGGCATTTATCCTTAATATTGTGATTTTTTTTTTTTTCTTTCATTGAAAGGACCCTGAATCTTCTATTTTCTGACAGGAGACAAAAGATTTTTCAGACTACGAAGGTATAAATCAGATGAAAATATTAAGGAAACATGCTTTATAGCCTTGGGTTTAATATTTAAAATAAAATGGTCAGACTTTATGCCACAAAGATTTTAGCTTTAAAGATGGTAAATGAAATCATATGAGTCCATTTTATTTCTTTAGCTTTTCAGTATGAAAATTTAATATTTCTAATAATTTCATTAAAATTTTTACTCTTTTTCTGATAAAAGTTAATAATCCTTGCTTCAGTTAGACCTTTATTAATAAACTATGAAAGGGCTTCCCTGGTGGCGCAGTGGTTGAGAGTCCGCCTGCCGATGCAGGGGACACGGGTTCGTGCCCCGGTCCGGGAAGATCCCACATGCCGCGGCGCGGCTGGGCCCGTGAGCCATGGCCGTTGAGCCTGCACGTCCGGAGCCTGTGCTCTGCAACGAGAGAGGCCACAACCGTGAGAGGCCCACATACCGCAAAAAAAATAAAAATAAAAAAATTTTAAAAATAAATAAACTATGAAAAATTATTTTTCTTTATGACAGACCAAGTCATTCTAAGAAAGATATTTCCAAGCTGTGAGATGATAGAATGACACTTCTTCTTACCCATTAAGTAAGATACAGCTTTGGGGTTTGAAGGAGTTAAGGTATTTTCTAAATCGTTTTTCTTGTTCCAGACGAATTAGTTGCTTTTCTAACAAGCCTTGCCCAATATTTGTCAACTTAATAATTTTTTAAAAATAGTTACACTTCAAGAATAATCCTAAGAAGGAAATCCTTGAGGGAGTGAGATAAGTAAAAATTGAATCTCCCCAAACATAAACAAATATTTCCTTCACTTGTAACATAATCAAATCTTTGGGGATATGTATATTTTTAATATTTTTATATGTATATTTTTTAATGGATGTACATACTCTCACATACTGTTTGAATAATTTTAGATTCTTAGGTCATAACTGGATAGGATATTCAAACTTGCATCTAAATTTAGTGTCTTTTATCTGTAATATTGCTCTGAGGTAATTTTCCCAGCTGTTTGCCAATATCAAGAATGCATATTTTTCTATCATAAATTTTGAAAGTGCATTTTTACATAGAGTTTGTTTTTAGAGGGGAGAAAATATTGTGACTTGCCATCTGTATTATTAGAGAACAAATATTGGGGTTAACTTGTTTCTCCCATTCCTTTTGCTTGTTTACTAATTAACTTCAGAGTATACAAACACTATATATATATATATATATATATATATATATATTTTTTTTTTTGCGGGCCTCTCACTGTTGTGGAGCACTGGCTCAGCGGCCATGGCTCACGGGCCCAGCCGCTCCGCGGCATGTGGGATCTTCCCAGACCAGGGCACGAACCCGTGTCCCCTGCATCGGCAGGGGGACACTTAACCACTCCGCCATCAGGGAAGCCCTATACATATTTTTAACCGAAAAAAAAAAAAAAGGAAGATTCCTACAGTAGCCAAGTATGTATGTTGCAATGCTAGGATAAAAATTCAGATTACCTCGAGTCTTGCAAATCATTCATTAATAAGCCACTGGTAACACATACCATCTAAATCTTCTAAAGAGATATAGGCAGATCTTTATGAAAACTATGTGGTAAGCCTGGTGCTAAATATAAGTATAACTGTGCTTTTCCATGCCTGCAATTTTCTGAAGTCCAAAAGTTCTTCAGGTGGTAGCCGGCAAGATAATACCCCTCTACATAATTTAAATGCATTCCTCATCTGATTCAAATGTAGGGCTACACATCCTCTACTTCAAAATCACATTCCCTTCCAATATCTTATTGTTTTGTGGATCAATTGAGTTTGAGGATGGCTCTTACCTCTCTGTCCATTGTAAATAACTGTATCTTCCATTCAAATTGCACATTGGAATTTACAAAATGATTTTGCACTTATTTTCTTGTTTGATTATCTGAGCAACTTTATGAGAGGGAGGAGAGATTTTTACCAAGGAGTTTTCCTTTGCCTTTCTTGCCCCTGAAATAACCAAGTAAACTCCTTGAGAGGATTGTTGATCGTTCTACTCTATTTTTTGGTGGACAGACTACTAGTTTTTACTAGAGTAGTAAAAACTACTCTAGTTTTTACGTATAGTTTCATCTAAAATCCAGTAAAAAAAAAAAAGTACCTCCTCCCTCATCTTAAATTAATGATTTATTTAATATTTTGAACCCCGTTTCAATTCACAAAAAGATTTGAGTGCTTCGCATTGAAAGGAATAGGTTTGATAAAATTGTAAAGCAGGAGATAAAAGATAAGAGCACAATACTAGTGGCGAAAAGAATAAAAGAGGCTTGAAGGAGAATAGAAATGTCCTACAGTGGTGGTCCAGGGTTTACCAGAGCTAATTGTGCTCACCTCTTCACACACCACCGTCAGACATCAAGTTGCCAGTTTGAAATTGGCCATGGCCAGAGTATTTACACCATGGAAATGTACATAAGTCAGGACTTTTTTCCCAGATAGTTGGTTTATCAACACATTGCCTTAAGCCTAAATTAACCTTTGTGTTAACATAACTGGTATATGTTTCATTTTATTCTCCTGCACAGCTTTGTAAACTTAAGTAAGACTGTTTCAGTACTGCCTCAGTCCGTGAACAATGGGTGCTGATGAGGGAATACTATCTATTTTGTATTTGTTCATGTTTTCATTTAGGAAATATTTGGTGAAGTGGTAGAACATAACAGTTTACATTATTTCTTCTCCGATCAGATAATCTCTGCTTTGCCTCTTCTAGTTGCACATTTGGAGCAAGTTACTCAAATCCTCATGCCTCTGTGTCCCTATCCAGAAAATAAAGATATTAATAAAATAGTATTAAACTCTAGAGTTGTTATAAAGTTTAAACAAGATAATGCTTGCAAATTACTTAGCGTGGTTTCTGGCACATAGTAAGAGCTCAGTACATGTTACCTTTTATGACAAGGCTTCCACTGTAAGACACTTTGTCTTACTTTGTAAGACACTAGAAATACCAAGAGGAAGTCCCTGCCTTTAAGAAGCTTACAGTCTAGTGGAGAATTGGTCTAGTTCCTAATTTACATATCTGACATTTTGCTGTGACTAATAAGGTAGCTGCCCAATATTTTACTCATTTATAATTCAGTCTAAAAATGTGTGTTTTTAAAATTTTTATTTATTTATTTATTTGAAGTGTAGTTGATTTACATATAGTGTTAGCTTAAGGTACACAGCAAAGTGATTCAGTTATATACATATAATTTTTATATCTATATATAACATTTTTCAGAATATTTTCCATTTTAGTTTATTACAAGATATTTGAATACCCTGTTTTATACAGGAAATGTGTACTTTTAAAAATCTAAGGTCCAGCAAGTATTAAACCTGTAGGTTGCAATAGAAGAGTTTAAGGTAGCTACAGTCTTCTTTAATTATCATTTTTATTCATTTTTAATTCCATGAATATTCTTGTAGTTTTTGTCAAACTTTTGTTCATTTGTTTTCAGGTACCTAAACATACAGCATAAGAGCTTTGCTTTCTTTAAGTGTTGCCAACGTCTCTATACATTTCCTTCTTCAGAAAAGTGTTTAGTGCTAGGATTTTGTTTTTGTTTTTGCTTTGAATTTTATTTATTTTATACAGTAGGCTCTTATTAGTTATCCATTTTATGCATATTAGTGTATCTATGTCAATCCCAATCTCCCAATTCATCCCACCACCACCACCACCCCCCAACCCCGCTTCCCCCCCTTGGTGTCCATACGTTTGTTCTCTACATCTGTGTCTCTATTTCTGCCTTGTAAACTGGTTTAGGATTTTGTTTTCAAGAAGAGTTTATTATACTTTTTGTAGCTCTAGTATTTTGTAATCATTTCAAATAGATGTTCCACACTAGTTTTACTGAAGCATTGTTTTCTTTTAGAGAAGATGTTTCGGAGAACTGAACTTTGAAACATGACAGATATTATTAACACTTGACATATATTGAGCCAAATAGTCCTTAGTGCTCAAGCCATTCCCTGATACCATATTGGATTCATTGGACAGCATATATTAAAGGTTCTACAGCAGCTAATTGCTGCCTGGAACAATGTAAAAGGGACAAGTCAATCCACTCTCTAATGTGCCATCCTGTATCAAATATCACAGTTCAAATGGTAAAAAGCCTAGGGAAAAATAGAAACATGAAAGTTGATTCAATTTGACAAATATAAAGTTTGTATAAAATAAATCATGTACACCCATACATAAATTATTGTGAACATAACAGTTTTTACATATGTAACTGAATGTGTATATACTTTTTTTCCCCATAGGCATGAGATGTCAAAAGAATATTAGTACCTGGAATAAGAAGCAGCTGGGAAGCTGTAAATTCTAGAAGATTACCACTTCTAGTATCTTCCCTCTGTGTAGGTCATAACTTAAACCCTATGTGACTGATTTATTTTGTTTATGCTTGAAAAGAGTGGGGAAAAGAATTGTTGAAGAGGGTACTGTGACTTTGAGATAGCTGGTCTCCATCTAGGATGTCTTTTATCCTCTCATTTGTACTTTTCTAGTCTGTTTTTGCATTTGCTACCTTCAGAAGATAAATTGTACAATCCTAAATGTAGATTTGACATGGACCAATTGCTGCATACCAGAAGTTATACACCCCATAAAACACTTCCTAAAAGCTCTGAATTGCTGGGTATCTCCTAGCAGCTCTCCAAACTCATTTGAAGCAGGACAGACCTCTTTGTCAGGTGGGTATGGTCGAGGTAAGCATGGGTCCTGCCAGCATTTGAAAATTATAAATACTTTCCTAAAGAGCTAGAATTGTATTGGATAAATACAATTAAGCAGAGAAGAGGCCTTAAAGAGACAAGACAATGCCGTGAAGAGCGTTCAGTTATCAGGAAACCAAAAGAGTAATTAGAATAAGTTACAGACTTATTTAAAAGAGAAGCCAAATGTGGAAAAATAGAGGAAATGTTAAAGAAAAGGGGAGAATCAGTACTATGAGTGATGGGTCCTCAGTATTTTGTGGCTGGTTTCATGCTCAGAGAATAGTGAAGGTAAGAAAAGCCAAAAGAGTGAGTAATAAAATGGCACAAGATATTTTATAAAAATGTTCATTTCCAAAGTAAAATTTGTATGGCAGGAAGACTACCAAATTATTCCAAGTCTAACTTCAACTTCTTTGATAGAGTTCACCATGACCTCCTTCTCCCTAGAAAGGAGGATGGGCTAAAGAACCTCTTGGATTTTTTCTGGAGTGTTTTCTGACACCAAATGACAGAGGTGTTCTGTCTTGTTTTGTTCTTCTCACATCAACCAATTCTCCAGTACCAACTGGGTGTCCAACAACTCAGTTCAATTCTGACACTATCTGGAGTTAGCCCAGACTCCACAGATTATGGGCTTAGTCCTACAAGACTGTCTCCCTTACAGGTACCAGCTACAAACGGGGTGCCCATGCTACCCACATTTCTGCTTCCCACAAGCTCCCCGTCAGGCTCAATAACTCATAGAAAGACTCGCAGAACTCAGCAAACTGCTTTACTTAACTATTACAGGTTTGTTATAAAAGCTATAACTCTGGAGCAGTTGGATGGAAGAGATGCACAGGGCAAGGTATGGGAGTTAGGGGGACATGGAGCTTCCATGCCCTCTCTGGGCACCGCCAGCACTTCCACACCCTCCAGCACCTCAATGTGTTGACCAACCTGGGAGCTCTCCGGACTCCATTGTTTAAGGTTTTATGGAGGCTCCTTAGGCAGCTATGAAATCATGGCCATTGAAGATTGAATTCAACCTCCCGTCCGTCTCCCCGCCCCCGGAGGTTGGTGGGAAGGACTGAAAGCTCCAATCCTTCAATCACATTTTTTGGTTCCTCTGGCTACCAGCCCCCATTCTGAAGCTATCTGGGGGCCCACCAAGAGTCCCTTCATTAGCATAAACTCAGGTAAGGTTGACAGGGCTCATTATGAAGTACAAAAGACACTCCTTTCACTCAGGAAATTCCAATGGTTTTAGGAGCTCTGTGCCAAGATCCAGGGCCAAAGACCAAGTACATTTTTTGGTATAGCACAGACCACATCATGCAGTCCCTCCCATAAACTAAGTCAGGGGCCTCAGGGGATTGACTCCTTTCTGAGACCAAATTAGACTTTTGGAACTATTGAAAAGCAATGCATCTTTTCCAGGAGTTGTTGGAGAAATGAATACCCTACAGTGTGTTTCAGAACTTATGAACAAAGCAAAATAACACAGTTTTAGTGAGTTTAAAATCCTCCATTGCATGGAAATGGTTTGCTCACATTGAATTTTACCTTCTTTGCATCCTGTGATTAACACAGGAGTCTTGCCCTTGACTGAATTCATCTATGCCCACATGTTAACAGATGGTCTCTGCCTTCTCCCCCTCCATTCTGAAAAGTGCTTTCACCTCACTCTGAAGGGTGTTGGCTGTTCTTGCAATACTCACAGCTGAGGGAGAGTGCTTGCTGTGAAAGCGCTCTCCTTAGGTATCTCTCTCTGAATGTATAGGTGAATTTCACCAGCCTCCTGTTTCAAGGTGCTCACAGCAGGGCACGGCCAAGATGGCTCAAGTCATCAATGCTTTGGATCCTTTTAAAAAATAGATTAAAATAGCCATGTGGTAGGCAGGAAATGCCCCTCCCCCAAAGACGTCCTCATCCTAACCTCCAGAACCTGTGCATATGTTACTTTACGTGGCAAAGGGGAATTGAGGTTGCACTGGAATTAAGATTATAGTGAATTATCTGGGTGGGTTCAATGTCACCACAAATTCTTAAAAGTGGAAGGGGGAGCAGAGGTCAAAGTGATGAGATATGAGAAGGATTCATCCTGCTGTTATTGGCTTTGAAGATGGAGGGAGGAGGACATCAACCAAGGAATGCCTGATGGCTTCTAGAAGCTGGAAGGGACAGGAAATGGATTCTCCCCTAGAGCCTCCAGAAAGAAACACAGCCCTGCAGACACATTTATTTTAGCCCAGTAAGACCCATGTTTGATTCTAACTTACAAATTTTAAAATAATATATTTGGATCGTTTCGAGCCACTAAGTTCATGGTGATTTTTTATAGCAGCAAGAGAAAACCAATACACCTGCTATTGTATCTGAGCTAATAATTCTCAAATAAACCTATTTGTCATTTCTAAACAGCAAAAGGTTCCAGTCTAAGAAGTATAGGTTTGCACGAGGAGGGGCCCACATTGGTCTCCAAGTCCCCTTGTTCCTTTCCTGAGACTGTGTGCCAGCAAAACATAGATGTGTAAATGACAATTAATAAATGACAATTAATAATTTATCTGTTATAAAACCAAGATTTTTTTCTCTTTTTCTTACCAAGTTTTAGAGTGGAGAAACCTCAGTGATACTCTGTCAGAAGTTACCCAGAGTAGGTATTTACTCTCCTTAATACTTGTGTTTGGGCCATACATATTTCTAATAGTGTAGCACTGTTTAAATACCCTCACCCCAAATCAGCATCATAAAGAAGTTATGGGAGGAATGAAACAACTGAAACTTACTTTGTTATCTGCTTCCATGGGTAAGTTCCTGGAGGGCAGGAATTGGTTCTCACTGATTGGCTTATCCCTGGTGCCAAGTACAATGCCTAACACATAGTAGGTATTCAATAAATATTTGTCGAATGAATGTTAAATACACAATTGTTTTGACAAGGGGGTAACAAGGAATATCTTGAATTTAGCAGTGCATTATTTACTTTAATCTATGTTTCCTTGCTTTCTCTGTATCATAAGGCTGTTGTGTAGATCACTGAACTTGAAGCCAGTCACTTGCCAAAGGGTCACTAAGCAAACTATGGGAAAATGAGAAATGATGCTCCCAGCTCAGTGCTGCCCAGTCCTGTTTCCTAAAATGCACAAGTCAATTGCCAAATATGAAATATGAAGGCACAGGAATGAAAAAATGTATATATATTAAGGCAAATTTTAAAGAAGTTGGAAGTCAGAAAAAAATTAACCACATTGAAAGTATGAACACACTGGAGTGTTTTCTTTAAAATATCATAATGAAAGGCCATGCCCCATAATTTCTCTTAAAAAAGAAAAACATACTTCTTGTTAGAATCACCTTATGATTCTCTGTGTTTTTCAATAGATGCTTCATTTTCTTTAAAGAGGAATATTCATAGTCAATTGGTTAGAACTTCCATGTGTTCACCAGGGAAGAGTTTATCTCAAAACTATAGGACTAGATCTGATCTTGTACTTAAGTGAAAGTCATCAATACTCTTTGTTTGGGGTTTTTGTCTCTTTTCTGCTGACCCTGTGAAATTGTTCCTGAGAGCTGAATGAGAATTAGAATGGCAGTTAACTACTTATTAAAAGTCTCTAAGGAGGGTTTTATGATTTACTCTGAAACATGGGTTAATCTCAAGGTTCCAAAGTGCAGAGGGACATTCTTTTCAAATCATTCAGCTACCTGATTTTGAGGAGTCATTGGTGCTTGGTGAGGGGCTGTGCAGAAGTTGATGTGGTATTGAGAGGACAGAGCACGGGGAAGACAGGGGCTCATGGTAGCCTACGATGATGCTTGGTTGAGGGTTCAGTCAGTGAGCTTGAAAAAAAAAGAAAAAAAGCATTACACAAACAGAGGAAACCCTAAAGTATTGCTTGTAAATTACTTGTTGCCCATTTGGTTCAGGCAATGATATACGCTCCCAGAAGCACGATGTGCACACAAAGCTATCGGTATTAGTAACGAAGTACAAAGTATAATGTGAATATTTGGTCACATTGCTGCTTCTCACATGACTAAGGACAACATTTTGGACATTGGGTTAACAGTTTTCAAAAGTATGATATCAGAAGTCAGTGTCTTTTTGAAAGGTGTGGCTCCCCACACCGCGGATCTTCCATTTGCCATTCTACAATTGTGTCTGTCTCCCTTTTAAGACAGCTTGGCTGAACTAATTAAATTCACTAGAGGTTCATTCTCTCCAAATGCTCAGCAGAAACAATTCAGTAATTTGACATTTCTAGAAGGAGGGCATGGTTTCAAATCCATAAAGCTACACATAACGAGGGGAAAGGATGGGAAGGAATAAGAAGACAGTCTAACATTGACACAAGGGCTTTCTGCTGAGCGTGGGAGAGCTGGGCTTCTGGTCCAATCCTGACTGCAGGGGCAACACTCGGGCTGTCAGGCGGCAATGTGCCGGTGAAGACTATGGTTGAAGCAACCACAGAGGGTCTGGAAGCCTCAGATGTCTAGTGGTGGTTCTGGCATTATGGCCTCTGACCCTGATCCAAAGTTAAACCTTCTTTGGAAAAAAAAAAAAAAAAAAAAAAAAGGCATTACCCAAACAGAGGAAACCCAAAGTATTGCTTGTAAATTACTTGTTGCCCATTTGGTTCAGGCAGTGATGTATACTCCCAGAAGCATGATGTGTACACAAAGCTATCGGTATTAGTAACAAAGTACAAAGTATAATGTGAATATTTGGACACATTGCTGCTTCTCACATGACTAAGGAAAACATTTTGGACATACTTCTCCATCTTTATGATTTGTCAGTAACATACTTTAAATGGACAGCGGAACTCTGTAGGCTAATTCAAGCTAAATCTCCTGACAGCAGTCATATATCCTTCCTTCCCAATCTCTGAGCATTTAAGAGTTGTGTTCTACGATATAATTTTAAAAGCTAGTTTCGAGAGACACTCTAGGATATTTACATAGAATGTTAAATTTTTTCATCAGTATAGTTATGAAAGTGAGTATTTCTCTGAAATGACTTGAGTCATGAGTCATGTTTCTAAACCACCCAGAACACTACTTTGCACCTGGAAGTTGACTTTAAAAAAATGAAATCACGTGTGATGATTACACAAATGTAAATCCTATAACCTGAAAATTTCAGGACACTTTAAAATGACTTTTTTGATTTATATTCTTGTCTTTCAGATGTCTCATTCTGTTTTCATATTTGGCCCTTTAATAAAAGTCAGTGATGCCCCTCTAAATTCATTCGTGTGATAGTTGAATCTTTAATGTAAACAACTGTCTTCTCTCACTTGTGGATTTATTTCAATCTCTTTTCCCATCTGTCTTTCTACAGTGCATGAATTCTGTGTTCCTAATTCCAAAAAAGCAACCAGCACAGTTTTAAACTATGTTGCTAGCCAGCTCAAGTTGTCTTTCAGATGATTTGATTAAAAACTACAAAAGAACTACTTTCAACAAAAGCTTCTTATAGTGGAACACAAACATTTGTGAAGTGGGTTTGCAGTACTTACCCTGCATTCACAGCTTTAGAGGGAAATATATGCGGAGAGGAATTAATCACAAACTAAATCCTACCCCTAGGCCTCCTTATACATCTATCAAGGAGGTTTACATGTGCAGTGGCTTTTCTACAATCGAATCTTAGTTACACATTCCTATTTTCAATATCTCATAAGAAAGGCAAGAGATGTTTATTTACTGAAGATATAAGAAGAAAAACAGCAATGTTGAGTCAATATTAAAATCATCATAACAAGATAACCCAAAAAACCAAGGCTCATTCATAAATCCTAGTCATAGAGACTTACCCTTCTGCGAGCTTGTTCTTAAAATTAATCATATCGTGATATGCAAATGAAGAGGCTGCCTTTTTTTGACATTTGAATAATAATTTGGTAGGTCTGGGATATTTGCATCCACTTTATTATTTACACACTCTTAAAGTTTGGATGTTTTCCACTTTGGATGGCATACCTCTGAAAGTAGTTTTTCTCTAATCTGGGAAATAAAACAAACGGTGCTTATTAAAAGTGAACTTTTATGCCTACAGCTTTAAATTCACAAATCCTTGTAGCACACAAACTACAAACAGTTCTGTGCTTTGTTAGTAACACATGCTATCCTGGGGGACAGAGGCAGGAGAGCGCTTCCGTGATTGAGCACAGCCTTGTGAAGAAATGGCAGTATTAGAGACTTTTTTTCCTCTAACACTTCTAAGGAGTAACTTACAGCTTTTTGCCATAAGAATGTTGTGCTGTTGAATGAAACAGCGTGTAGAAGGTGATGTCCTAGCGGCAGTTGCAACATTCAATTTCTGCCACGTTTTTCGCCGTTGTGCATAACTTAGCAGAGTACAGAGGAAGTGCTCCCTGGCTTACCAGAATATGAACTTGAAGTCTCTGATCTAGATAATTTTAGATACTTTGATTTCATTATAGAAATTCCTAGACTACTTGTGGGATAAAACAAATGCTAAGACCATATTGAGTTTCATCGAGCTGAATTAGCAGAAAATAAAGATAAAATGCCTTTCTATTTAAGCACACGATGATGTTTTAATTGTTACAGCATTTGGCATGCCTAATGTATACAATTCTTGACATTCATACAATAACAAAAGAAGGTTGTTTGGGATTTTTCTTTTATTTCCTAGTGTCTCCTTTCCTCTCTAGGATTTCTCCCACCCCCATCCCAGCCCTGGCTTTTAGCTCTCCTTTCATTTCTCCATTTTTCTATAAGGAAAAAAAACTCTAGGCAGCAAAGGGATATATGTAAAAATACCTCATTTCGATGTAGAGAGGCCAAGGCTGCTTATTACCTAGCTATGATGAACAGACCACCACGGTTGTGACAACTGATGTAGATGCCTCCAGGGTAAAACAAAGGTTTACATATTACACAAGCAATTTAACTGTTTTCTAAACAGATTGCCAAGACAGTGGGAGTTGGCAGCCCACACTGTGTTTTAAGTTTTGGAGACTTGGATTAGAAGTCACTGCTGATTATGAACCTTTTTATTTGTCTTCTGTGAACTACAAGCAACCTAGTAACCCAGCAAAGAATTCTTCACAGCACTTAAACTTGTCTTCCTAGCTTCCCCAGATTACATACACAAATCACTTGACAAAAGTGGTGTAAGGGTCTTGCGTATAGATAACCACACAAGACAATTGTCTTGTTCTAACCCTTAAAGAGTTCCGCAAAGTGAAACGTTTTATAATCCTTTTTGTGCAGTAGGCAAGGAAGAAAAGAAAAGAGTTTGGGCAAAGATTATCCAGGAGAAAGAAAGAGACTCTTTTGGGGGTTCCAGTTGAAACACAATAAAGAACATAATTAACTTCACAATTCTTTGTGTTTTTCATTTGACTGCAGGGAGGAGATGAAAGAGGACTGCTAAGCCTTGCATTCCATCCCAATTACAAGAAAAATGGAAAGCTCTATGTGTCTTATACCACCAACCAAGAACGGTGGGCTATGGGGCCTCATGACCATATTCTCAGAGTTGTGGAATACACAGTATCCAGGTACCACTAAAAGACATTTAATCTTATTTTCTCATTATCTCCTTATAATTTTTTGTTTAGAAGTTACAAATAATTAACCATCAGGTGGCAATAATTAAACCCCAATCTCCATCTGGCTTAAAATCCTGTGTGTGTCTTTAAGGAAAATTGCGAAAAATGGTAGCTTTGGCACTTTTCCACAATTCTCTTTCAACTTAGATGCCACTTTGGAAACCTAGAGACTAACATAATTTTTCAGTAATTTTTATTGGCTACATTTTCAGTATGTTTGCTTATTTACGTGCCACGTGTTTGCTTCTCCCTTTGTGCCCTATTTACTTTCCGTGGGTTCACCTTACATCTTTCACAATCATGGTTTGTTTCCTCCCCACCACCTAGAAAAAATCCCCATCAAGTTGATTTGAGAACAGCCAGAGTGTTTCTTGAGGTCGCAGAACTCCACAGAAAGCATCTGGGAGGACAGCTGCTCTTCGGTCCTGACAGCTTTCTGTACATCATCCTCGGTGATGGGATGATCACTCTGGATGATATGGAAGAAATGGATGGGTTAAGGTAAAAAAATAAAATAAAAAAACAGATGCCCCTTGATGGTTATGTCTTTGAATTATATCACCTCAGTTAAATATTCAACTTTTATTATCAGCATCTGCATTTTTGTTATAATATTTTTGAAAGTCGCTCTACTGAGATGTCCTGAAACGAGCTCCTGCTGTGGGGTTTGTGCACTAGCTGCCCTGCACGTCCCTGCTGCCTTCCACACTCTACCTAATGGACCAACATTGTCCAGCGGAGTTTCCTGGGGGACGTTAAATATGTGGTTTGGCAAAAAAAAAAAAAGACATTTTAGAGGACGGATGCCAAAAGCAGCACATCACCAAGGCTGCAGCCTTCAGCCACCGTCGAGCTGTGTCTCGGTGCTGCCACGTGTCTGAAGCCAAACTGCCCCTGGTTTCATTTCCCACGATATGGAATTTGGAACTTTAATAATTTTGTCTCAAATGGGGGGGCGGGGGGTGGTTTTTTAGCCATAGGGCAACTTCCCTGCATTGAGTGTAGGCGCAATACGTAACAAAAACGGAAAGCACTTACGTTGTCCTCCGATTCCTCAGCGACTTCACAGGTTCCGTGCTCCGTTTGGACGTGGATACTGCCATGTGCCACGTGCCTTATTCCATACCCAGGAGCAACCCGCACTTCAACAGCACCAACCAGCCCCCGGAAGTGTTTGCCCACGGCCTCCACGATCCAGGCAGGTAAGAACACAAGCCCGTCCTCTCTCCTGCCTTACAGCAGGGCCGGGATTCGCAAAGTGGGGAAAGAAAGAGGGTTTCCGGGCGCGGAGCAGCTAAGAGTGGTATCCAAGGTTATGCCTCTAAAATTACACTGGTTCATTATCTTACCCAGTATTTTGCCCTCTTTCTTCTATTAATGTGTGAAGCAGATGGAGAAGGCAGATTAGACAAGGCAGAGGACAAGCTCACAGAGAAATATCACCTTAACATTTTGGAGAGTTATTATTGGATAAACACTGGTGGACAGGTGTCATGATGAAGACTTTAATCTGAACAGTTCAGACAGATAATAAACTTGGTCTCCTTAAACCGCTCTAAATGTTAACTTCCTTATAAATACATTAAATGAGGATGGTAATAGCCACCTTGCAAGGATGCTGTAATGATTAAATACAGATCTATAAGTGAAGAATCAAATAGAGTATCTGACACACGTGATGGATTTTAAATAAATTATATTATTATCATAGCTTCACTTAACAGATGATGACACAGTGTCATTTGGAAGGAATTGAGCTAAATGTTAACATTTTTTTACTTGCAAGAATTTACAAATACTGAAGGAATTCAGACTGACTGTTTACTACAATGAACCATAAAGAGAGGACCACTAAGAAGAATGTAGAATGAGACATTTGGGGTATACTTGAAAAATGCTAGGAAGTGTAATATAGCAATTCTATGATGAAAGCTTTATCTTATCTGTGGTCTGTTACTCATACTAAGGGGTATCTGGCCACATTTATTCATTTACTAGTTATTATTTCTATTAAATATTTATTGAGTGTTCATTACATGCAAGGTGAGTATTTCTCGAACTTTTTCTTTTTATAATCCCTCCTGCCCTTCATCTCCCTTCCATCAAAGTCCAAGTCTACAGTTCATTTCCTTTTTGGCATCTCAGCAGATCTTAAAATCTGGGCGACAGGGACTACTTAAGGTGGGTTCAGGAAGTGGATGAAACTGTCACATTCCATTCCTAGAGCTCAGAACCCGGCAGATACCACCACAAAGCAGCACTTTGAAGTCGAGCAGCCTGAGTCACCACAATCCCACTGGAGCCTTCATGCAACCTTCCCGGGGGGTCCCGACCCTCAGTGTGAAAACACAGGGCGAGGTGCCTTACAGGCCTTACGTGTGGCAGAATGCCTGTGCTGGGCAGTCTTACCTCTTCCCGTGATAGAGGGCTGAACAGTCTGCCTCCCTCCAAGAGTATTTCAAGCAAAGGAGGATTTAATAAAGCAGAAAGGGAACTAAAATCATTATTGGCTAAAAGTAAAGCTGGCTCTTATTAAGCACCTTGGTGCAGAGTAGCAAACCACGTATCATGTGCCCATCATCTGATTGATAACTGTCAGCCACCACTCTGATGTAGCTGGCATCAGGCACCTCCCCCTGCCTTTTTTTAAAGACTTTAATCTTTAGATCAGTTTTCAGTTCACAGCAAAATGAAGCAGAAAGCACAGAGATTTCCCTGCCTCCTCACATACCTAACCTCCCCCACTCAAGTGGTACATTTGTTACAATTGATGACCCTACACTGACACATCATTACCACCCAAAGACCATAGCTTATGTAGGGTTCCCTCCTAGGGTTGTACATCCTATAGGTTTGGACACAGGTATAATGACATGGATCCACCCTTATAGTATCATACTGAGAAGTTTCACTGTCTGCGCTCTTTTTTATATGAGACTAAAGATTAAAAAGGCCAAGTGGTTCTTGGTGGATTTGATATTCAGTCAGAGCTAGACCTCATGGTCTCCAGCAACTCCACCTTTGGGAGACATGGCCAAAGGTCTCTTTGCTCTTTCTTTGTTAGAAACACAAAACTTTTTTGGTCAGAGTTTCTCCATTTTCAAAAGAAAAGCAGTACAGGAAAAATTTCTCACCCTGTATGGACTTGGTTCCACCTTAAGTCACAGCAGGTCTGTGTCAGGATCCCTGCCAGACGTTGTATTCTGCGAATCATTGAATTAATGAGGACAAGAAAGTGACTGTGGCCACAGAACCACTAAGAGCCACTAACCCACCTTTGGCAGGTCAGGCTAATATGAATAGGATCATTTGGAACCAACAGGTTTTGTTTCACTGTTGTTGTTGCTTAAATGATTGCTGCATGTGACTCTTATGTCTCTCAAGCCCCAGAATCTACTCTCAGATTTTTTTTTTTAATTTTGTAATTTATTTAATAGCCCCAATGAATTTGTTTTTGTCATTAGTGTATTTTATTGGCCTAAAAAAGTGATTCTCAATGGGATGATTTTGCCCCCAGAGGACATTTGGCAATATCTAGAAGCATTTTTGGGTTTCACAAATTGGAAGGAGATCATGCCACTGACATCAAGTGTATGGAGCCCAGAGATGCCGCTAAATATCCTATAGTGCTCAGAACACCCCCCTCTTCCCCCACAAAAGAGAGAAATATCTGGCCCCAAATGTCAATAATGCCAAGCTTGAGAAACCTAAAAACAGTGCAAGACTGTTTTCCAAATTTGTGAGAACTTCAAAAATGTTATTCAACTTCATTCTTCCCCCAACCCAAACTCCCCATACCTAGTCACTCATTGACTTAAACATTCAACAAATATTGAGCCCCTCTTATATTCCTGGGTTTGAACTAAGGAGTAGAAATACAGTGATAAAGAGGTCGGAAGTGGTTCCTGTCCCCATGGACTTTACAGTCAGTGGCTTAAGTCACAGAAATATTCTGGCCCCAGATTGGGGGGTGAACACAAAGTCAGAGTCCACGTGAAAGACCTCAATGGTTATATGGATCAACTTTATTTTATTCCTTGAACTGGAGTGCATGCTTTCCTTCATTAGAGCAGCCCACACTTTAGAACATAGTGATTCTATGTAAGAAACACAAAACTAATACTATAACTATTACAGGTTATCCGTGACTTATGACGGGGTTAAGTCCCGATGAAGCCGTCATCAGTTGAAAATACTGTTTAGTCGAAAATGCACTTAATGGTCCTCACCTACCGAACATCATAGCTTAGTCTAGCCCACCTTAAACGTGCTCAGAACACTCACACTGGCCTACAGTTGGGCACAATCTTCTAACACAGAGCCTATTTGATGTTGAATATCTCATGTCTTTTATTGAGTACTGTACTGAAAGTGGAAAGCAGAATGGTTGCAGGGATGCGGAATCGGTGTCAGTGTATCATTGTTTCCCTCATGATGGAGTGTCTGACTGGGAGCTGCAGCTGCTACTGCCCAGCATCACGAGAGAGTATTGTACCACATGTCATTAGCCCGGGGAAAGATGAAAATTCACAATTGGAAGTATGGTTTCTACTGAATGTGTACTACTTTCACAGCATCATAAAGCCGAATCATCATTAACTTGGGGACCAAGTGTTCTTGGTGTAGCACGTGTTGCAGATGTGAATTGATGGTGCCGCCATTCTTACTCTTATACTTTACCAGTGTATTATACATGTGCTATTCCTTAACAACAGACTAACAAATGTTCTGAGTCAGTGTGCACATTCATAATGGAGGCAGATACCAAGAGAAATTAAGAAATACACTCCAAAGATCATTAAACTTCAGCAGGGTAAGCAAACAGGATGCTTCCTTCGGTGGTTTTTAGAGGTTCCAAACTAAATCGCCCGTAGGATCCTTGCCAGCCCACAAAGGATTCCTGGGTCAGGAATCTCTAGTCTGAGCTTAGAAGATACCCAGGTTGGAATTCATGGATATCACCCCCATTTTGTCGCAGATGTGCTGTGGATCGACACCCCACTGACATAAACATCAATTTAACAATACTTTGCTCAGACTCCAATGGAAAGAACAGATCATCAGCCAGAATCCTACAGATAATTAAGGGAAAAGATTATGGTAAGTAGAGCATAATTTGTTGATTTGGCTTTCGTTTGGGCTTTGTTTTATTTTAATATATTAATTGAAGAGAAAAGGATTTCTGCAAAATGAGCATTTGGGAAAGCATCAAAATACTGGCCTAACCATGGTGAGGGCGTCAGTTGCTCACTTTTTAAAGGTCCAGTGACTCTTACAAGCTCTAGGGGTTCCATGTGGGTAATTACCTTTCCCATGGATTGAATGGTGCTCTGTAGGTCCAAAAAATTTAATGGACCTTCAAAAGTTAGCAGTTTATATTTTGCTCATCTGAGAATCGAGATGAATACCTTCTATTTATTTAATATATAAGGGAGAACTTGTCTTAACATCTTATATACAGAGGGAAAAACAAGTGTTGAAGGTAAGAAATTTCTCAATACCCAATGTACTAGTCTCGGCAATTCGGAAAATTATAAGTGTTTCAGATAAGAATGTATTTTTTAAAGGTGTTTATTTAAGAGAAAACAAAGTAATAGACTTATAAAAACATGACTTATTTACCCAAGTCATGAAGATGGAATGTTTAGATCTTATTTTTAATAACATGATTACTAGAGTATTTAGAGATACATATTAAAATATAAAGTTAATATTTTTCAGTGTTTTGTATATGCTCCTTTTAGAGGAAACAATATATCAAATATGATTATGATTCAGGGAATATAGTAGATGAAGGTTATTAAATTGATTGCTTCTTCTATTTATTCATTCAATACGGATATTTCCTTAGTACCAGGAATGAAGCAGCTCTGTTGGTTCATGTGGTATTCAGTTATTTTACTTTATTTTTTTTCAGGTATTCGTGTATGTGTCTGTGCATCTTATAAAAGCCAAACCAAAGAATAATGTGGTTAGAAAAAAAATCTAATGAGTCACTAGCTTGTGGGAATTTTGGTTGTATTTGTAGATTAAATTCTACAACCACATTAATTGGGATTCAGCTGAAACTGGTTATAATATTGATGGCCTTACATTTATGTATTAAACACACAGCCACAGAATCCTTTTACAATGTGTATATATATATATATATATATATACACACACACACACACACATATATGCACATACATGTATAATTTTATTTTGTTAATTATACCTCGATAAATCAGGAAAAAAAAAAAAAACAAATAGCCACATCCACAACGCTTACTACCTGCCAGCTCCTGCAGTAAGCACTTTGCAAACTTCACTCATTTCATTTACAGAGAAACCCTATGTGGTAGGCACTCTTATTGGCCACATTGTACAAATGAGGGAACTGAGACACAGAAAGGTTGACTGTCACACCACGTAAAGTGACAGGATCTGGATTTGAACCTGACTCCAGAGTTCATGACCTTAGTCTTTCAGTTACGCTGCCTCTCAGTATCCCGGTTATTTAAAACATATCTGTTCTACTTTTTATAATATCGTATTCACCATAATCACATGGGGTGGGGGGAGGACTTTAGAATTACTGTCTTTCCACAGAAGCTTTTGCCTAAAATACTTCCTGTTGATAGTGACTTATTTAAGTACGTAATAAGTAATTTTCAGATTAATTTGCAGCTGACTTTGTATCTTTTCCATTGCAACTGGCATCCCTTTATTCAAGTACATAATGACATGCCTGGAAAGACTGAGATACATGTCTATCCACATGTATTTCTGAAGGAATGACTGAAATAGACTTTGCTAACCACATAACTCTATAAACAGAACTCTTAAGACATTTTAAATGAAGATATTACTTGACTAAGTGACAGTGTTTTAAAATATGCAACAAATGTGGTTTTGAAGACCTTTTATGTACCATACCTTTATTTTCTTTAAAGCTTGAACTTTTAAACATTTTATAAAATTTGAGAGGTCTGGCTCAGTTTAGTAGGCATATGCAAAAGCATTTCTACAAAAAATTCAATATTTAAAAAATTAAGTATTTTTTTAAGTATTTTAGTTCTAAAGTCCATGATTTTGCAAAATATCCAGATTCTAGTGTCATTGAAAATTTTATACGTCTTGGCAGTTATAATAACAACAAGCATTTGCAGAGCATTCTTATTTCATTCCGCTATGCGTGGAAGCCCTTTACATTATATTTAATTACATTATATTTAAGCAAAAGGGGTAATTATTTTCACTAAATATCTACAACAAGGATCCATCTTATGCATCATGGAACACATTTCAGAGCTAAATTACTGTAATATTGTGGTGTGGCCTACATTACTTTTCCTTTATGAAAATACGTTTCATTTGATCTAATGTTATGTTTATTTATTTCCAGAAAGTGAGCCATCACTTTTAGAATTCAAGCCATTCAGTAATGGTCCTTTGGTTGGTGGATTTGTTTACCGAGGCTGCCAGTCGGAAAGACTCTATGGAAGCTACGTGTTTGGAGATCGTAATGGGTAGGTTTCCTGATACCACAGTTTGATAGATCAAATGACATATCCATTGATTATTGGGCAAACCACCATAAAATATTCAAATGATTGCCTCCGTTTGGAAGTCAGGTGTGGGACACACATAAATATTATTATTTACTTTTAGTTCCACCATGTTTGGTGGGATAATTCAAGAACTTCCTAAAAGATGCTTTTTAAACATCCTTGATCAAATTCATAAAATAATTTTTAAGAGCAGAGAGCTCTTCAGATAGACATTTCATGTTATTTAGAGTCTTCCCTTCATCCTTAACATAAATTTACCATGATCATGAGTAAATTGAAAACTGTGGTTTTACATGAGTTGTATAAATATTTTAAAAATTATCTGGAAGGCTAAGAATTTTTGCTTTTGCCAAACTTTTGGGACTTTTGGCAACAGACCTTAATTTGTCTCTATTCATAGGAATGCTACAAAATTAAATTTTAGCCTAAAGTTTAGAGGTCACATTGTGGATAATTATAAGAAACTCTGTGATGAAACCCAAAATAAGAATCTGATGTTCCCCAAGTCACTGGCATTCAGGCATATGGCAGAGCGGATATGCTTGGTCGCTGAAAGGAACTAAAAAAAGGGTACTGACCCCATGATCTTCCCCCATCCCTCTCTCTGATTAATAGCACAGCATGGAGTCTAGTCCTGGAGAGGAAGTATCATTCTCTGGATGAAGGGGAGGGCTTTTCTCAGACTCAGGTACTTTTAGTACCCCGCCTCCAAACAAAATATTATCTTAAGTACTTTCTCTTCACATGGGAATTTCGGCGTATTCACACACATTATGGGCTATATTATTTTTCCCTTTAGAAGCCAGGTCTGTGGCACAACAATTATTTATTAATGAGTTTTTATTTTAAACATCTTATTGTGCTTTTTAGGCAAAAGCATATTTTCATCATAAGTTTCTGGTATGTTTTTTTGTAGGAATTTCTTAACCCTCCAGCAAAGTCCTGTGACCAAGCAATGGCAAGAAAAACCACTCTGTCTTGGCAACGGTGGTTCCTGTAGAGGTTACTTTTCAGGTCACATTTTGGGATTTGGAGAAGACGAATTAGGTACTGTACGAACTATTTCTGTTAAGTTCCATTCTCAATCTTTGCCCAAGAGGCTCTGTTCTGCTCTGAAAAATAAGTATAACAATCTCATCCTCCATTTGTTGGAAATGTAACCTACAGCAAAGATGACCAATTCAGTATTCTCTTCCAATAAACTTTCTCTGGGGGTCTTTAAATCTCATTCCCACCCATGCCACCAGAAATATGAAAGTAATAAAGCAGAACAATGGGAGTCAGGAACAAAAGAGAATTTTTGAGTCTTGAAGACAGAAAAAATTTTAAATGTCTACTGATATTTTTGATGCAGCTAAGTCATTTGTTTATATTCTTTATCTGAACCTTTGCACTTATCCATGTCTCTTGGAATAAATTAAAATTTGTTGTAATCTGAATCTCAATTTTTTTTTTTTTTTTTTTTTTT
>NW_006790911.1:52389-63171 GCF_000442215.2 Lipotes vexillifer | reverse complement strand
TTTTTTTTTTTTTTTTTTTTTTTTTTTGCGGTGCGCGGGCCTCTCACTGCTGTGGCCTCTCCCGTTGCGGAACACAGGCTCCGGACTCGCAGGCCCAGCGGCCATGGCTCACGGGCCCAGCCGCTCCGCGGCATGTGGGATCCTCCCGGACCAGGGCACGAACCCGCATCCCCTGCATCGGCAGGCGGACTCTCAACCACTGCGCCACCAGGGAAGCCCCTGAATCTCACTTTATCCCTTATTTTTTTGCCCATCGAGGCATGAAATTTGTGCAAGATAATCTGACTTTGTAGATCTGTTTTCCAACAGAATGGAAATTATCTTCTCATTGATAATCTCCAGGATAACATACAATTTATTTGTTGGTATGTTATCAAAATGTATGCAGTTTAACAAGCAAAAAGAAGTTGATATTGAAATGTTACCAATCAAAGGGTGAAATGCTACCAATTTTAAATTTCAGAGATAAATGTAGTTTTCATAATGATTCCCTTTAAAGAATAATATCCAAACAAACTATAGCTACCATGCTTCTTCAGCCTTGGAGATAAATTTCTAGTTATTAAGAAAGAAAAGTTGTGTTTCTGTCTAAATCAGAATTATTAATAATTTTAAAATTTTTTTTATAAATTTATTTATTTATATTTTTGGCTGTGTTGGGTCTTTGTTACTGCATGCGGGCTTTCTCTAGCTGTGGTGAGCAGGGGCTACTCTTCGTTGCGGTGCACGGGCTTCTCATTGCAGTGGCTTCTCTTGTTGTGGAGCTTGGGCTCTAGGCTCGCAGGCTCAGTAGTTGTGGCTTGCGGGCTCTAGAGCGCAGGCTCAGTAGTTGTGGTGCACAGGCTTAGTAGCTCCGCGTCATGCGGGATCTTCCTGGACCAGGGCTCAAACTCGTGTTCCCTGCACTGGCAGGCAGATTCTTAACCACTGCGCCACCAGGGAAGTCCCTAAATCAGAATTACTTACTCTAAACACGCAGATTTGGTTTTCCTACATCAAACAGAGAATTCATCAGAAACATATCCATGCCATTCACTTAGGTTACCAAGGGACTCAGACAAGTTTCCTGAAACACAACACACAGATTTCAAAGCCGCAGGAATATAAGGATTCAAAGAAAAGAAGTCCAATCTATCTTTCTCCTATCTAGCATTGAAAGCATCTTGTGTTTAATTTTCCCTTGAAATTCTCCTACCCCATTCAAATGAACTAGAAAGATACCTTTTCTCGCTTAAATCTTCTGTAATTGTAATTTAAATGTCATTGGCAAACTCTGATTTTAAAATATAAATTAGGATCACATTGTTTGTGGCAGAGTTAGAGATGAGTATTTAGAATCATTTTGATGAATCATTTTGATTTCCCCAGACCTTACTGCCAGTGACTCACCATCATTCATCCTATTAGCATCACCCCCATTAAAATATCCAAATATCTGTCCACACTTAATACAGTGTTGGAAGGAGAACCAAGAAATGAAGCATATACAGTTCTTACTGTCCAAAAGCAACAACATAGTGTATAGTTCATAATTGAAAATAAATAGACTTTCACTCTTTAATGCAAAACTCTTTGGTTTTTAATTAAGAGCCAATAAGAAAGTGAGTTAGAGCTTTCATTTTTTGAAACAAAAAGTGTTGAGAGTCTTTTTTCTATGTGTGTGTGTGTGTGTGTGTGTGTTTTTAACCATAAAATTAGGATGGGTTTGTTGTAAGGACTAAATGCGGTAAACTACATAAAGTACTTGAAATAAATATGATTTTTTTTACTTACATTCCTTTGCCCTTTAACGTCATTTTTATTTTTTCTGTTGTGTCTGTGTTTTTAATGTAAATCCCATAACATCCTTTCCAGAGTGAGAAAGTAGTAGAGTGTGCTTAATACACAATAATAAAGTAGAAAAGAGACATATAGACTAAATCAAGACCTATTTCATGAATGAGAAACAAATATAAATTTTAAAGCCTTATAAACATATAATCACAAATACAGCTTCTAATTTCCTATTCATGTGATCAGTTCTATATATTGAATTATGTGGAAGGAGTGGTAATAAACGAGAGCGGTTCTCTCCTAAGAGGGTACTCCATCTGTTGTAGTTCATTTTCAGGAACACAGCCTGGCGTCAGGAATCAGAGACATGGAACTGGGATTGAGCAGAAGTGTCTCTCTCTCTCTCCCCCCAGCTATTTATTTAAATGTATTTTGTTTAAAAAGCTAAAAATTAAAAAGGAGTACCCAATGCCATCTGGCCTCAAATTATCAATTAACAGTAACAACTTGGTAACCAAACCTTTGAATCTTGGGTGGAATAAATAAAGACAAAACTTGCCATTCCACACACATTCTACAACTATTTATTGAGCACCTATTCAGTGCAAAGCTCTGTTCTAGGAGTTGGGGATACAGGAGCAGATAAAGAGATAACAATCTAAACTGTTTTCATGAAATTTACATCCTAAAGGAGGACAATAAAAATAATTTTTAAAAAATATATTGTACATTAGTAGGTAATAAGTGCTTAGGAGGAAAATCTAGTTGTAAAGAGGGATAGAGATAGCTAGGAGTTGGGACAAGTGTACTTTTAAATAGAAGTCAAGAAAGATGATATCTAAGCACAGACCTGAAAGGGGAACAATGCATCTAGTGGTGGTCTACTGACAGGAGCCTGAGATAGGACCTGGGACAGATGCTGAGGTGGGAGGAGCCTGGGACACCAGGGTCCTGAGACAGGAGGCTGGGACAGGAACCTGCCTTGCATGTCCAAATTCAGGAGGTGAGGCTAGAAACATTGCAGATGGGGTCAGAGCAGTAAGGGAGGGGACATTGTAGGCCACTGTCAGGACTTACCTTTGCTGGGAGAGAGATTAGATGCCATTGGAGGGTATTGAAACAGAGGAGTGTGATCCAATTTATACGATCTAACTTGCCTTTTAAGGAATCCCTGCGACTGGTATGTTGAGAATAAACATAGAAGAATAAGAGTAGAAGCAGGGAGATCAGTTAGGAGGCTGTTGCCATCCTCCAGGTGAGAGATTAATATCTGCTCACACTGGAGTAATAGTGAGATGTGGGGAGAAGTGACCAGAATTTGGATGCACTCAGGCAAGTGATCTTCTGAGGATGTATGAATATATAATATACGTATATACATACACATACACATACATATATACATACGTATTATATATATATAATAATGCTAGGCAAAAGAAGGTAAGGCTTTGTAATACCGTGGATTAACATTGTATTTCTCTCTTCATAGGTGAAGTTTACATTCTATCAAGTAGTAAAAGTATGACCCAGACTCACAATGGAAAACTCTACAAAATTGTAGATCCCAAAAGGTGAGGTTTTTTTTAATATTCCGTTAAGTCAAGTAATATTCTCTTAGTTATTCCAGTGCATTCAAATTAGTGATGGAATTGCAGTTAGCCCTCAACAAAGATGAACATTTCCGCCCTGTCCATCTGCTAAGTGCTCTCCTGAGAGACCCTCAGTTCCAGTCTCTGAGGCCTAGACTTGAACACCCCGAACTTTAAAGGCCTTATTTCGATCACGTTCATGGCATCTTTGTTGTCATCTGAAAGCAGCATTATATTTGTGGAATCGGGGTCCTCACTTAAATGTCCGAGGAGGACCCTGATGTATGAGGCAGCGGCTTCCGCTCTCTTGTTGGAAGCAATAAACCCTCCTTTCCTTTCGAGAAAACCAGGAACATTCTGGCAGACCTTAGTATGCTTAGTATGACTTTTGTTAGGTAATCAGGATAAGTTATTTTGGCAGCTCAACATTGGAGCCTCATTTTATAACTGGATGCTCACAGCTTCTGTGACTAAACAAATGAAAGCTGAAGAAATATTTTGTTATTTATTTCAGCAAAAGGAAGATGTGAATGTTTTAATCCTTTAGAGAATATAATTATCCCTGTCCAGCTCTTCTCTACCCACCCACCCAACTTCAACACACACACAACTTTCAAATTATCTTGAGTCATCATTAGTCAGTTGTTAATTTCACGGATAAAATCAGAACTCTCAGAAGCTGCTAAAATTATATACTGTCAAATAGATATTAGCCATAATATACGACTACTGTGGAACGCCAGTAGTTGTCAGACCCTAGCTTCGCCGTGCTGTGAATTTCTAATTCTTTCTATGCTAACTTAGCTTCATGAGCCCATTTGAAAATTTAAATTCCCAAATTTCAAGTCCCTTTTAGGAGAAAAAATTCCAAAAATCTGAAAAGTTTACTAAGAGTATTCATTTAATTCCACTTTAAAAATATTTGTAGGTTATAAATTGTGTATGTTTTTCTGAAAAATTCACTGACTAACAAATGGAGATTCTTGTCCTTTTTCCATACCCTAAAACACTATCTTTCCTGAGAAAAATAGAGGTTGACAATGGTGCTGCAGAACAAAAAGAGACCAAAAGTGATCTCTCTATGATAGAAGGCATCACATATACCCATCTATCACACAGTGATAATGATAGCTTTCCTTCTCTATTTAACAGTACACATTTTCTTTCACAGTAAGAGAAAGTACCCATCTACACACTGTAAGGGTTCTTTTCTTCCTTGAGTGTGAAACCAGTGTCCTTCTGTGAGAAGCAAAGTAATGAATGAAAAATAAAATATCAGACACTCCGGTGATTGTTGAAGGTGGCAATATTAAGAACAAAAATCAAACCAGTGTTAATTCATAAAATAGCATTCTAACGATTCAGAACGAGGTCTACGATTTCACTCAGATCTATTGCCATTAGTTTCAAAATAGCCATTGTTATTCTATTATATTTGTCAAAGTTGATGTGCTCTTTTGCAAGCTTTCTGGTAGTGTTATTAATTCTCACTGCTTCTCACAGAAATGTTTCGCTCTTCCTCTGGATTGTTTAGTCTGTTGGTGGTGAGTTGAGGTGAATTTTACACCTTCAGTCCATTATTAGTGTCTAATTACCAGGGCTGCCATGAGGGACCTTGGCTTTGTGATCATGGGGCCTCCTCTCGTAGGGTGGTCTCAGAGTGACATACCTGAAAGGCCTGACTTCTCATTATGGTGTCTGTTTCTGGTGAGTCGTGTCATGCGTGCGGCCAGGGTTAAGATGTGTGTTTGGTTTTCAGAAGGTGGGGGGATTAACAGAGTCCCAGAGACACAGTCTTTGTACACAGGCCCAGGCATACATTTCAAAATTAAACTGACTATAAGAAAACAAATGTTTTCATAAACATTTGTTGGGAGCCTCATGCTGTTTCGATTTGGAAGCCAACGTTTGTTATTATAGTAGTTCTCCCCAGATGAGTGGAAGTTCTATATAAGCAGACACTTTTTAGTATATGTGAACAGGATTATTTTGGAAACACGAGCTAATTACTAACCTAGCTGTGTTCAGGATGTCTGCTTCAGAGCACAACTGTTTTCCTAAAATGTTTGAGGGAGTAATTGAAGAAAGAGCCTCATCAACGGAAAAAAATAATACACAGACATTTCTTGTTACATCAAAAAACCTAACTCAAATTAAAATCTTAGATTAACTGTATTCTTATGGAAGAGCCCCAGACTTGTTAGAATAATGTTTTCAGAATGAATTTCAAACATTCAGTTGACTCATGACTCTAAAAGAGAATAACTACAAATCATAAAATTTTTTGTATTCTGTATTATGTATCATGGAAGTTACCTTCCTACACACCATAAGATTTATGTTTTTTTCTCTTTTTTCCTACACACACACACTCACATATAAGAAAAATGAGGGAGTTTTGAAACGATGTGTAATATTCTTTGGTCATTTTGACAAAGGTAGACGAGGTCCCAGCATTACCAGCTCAGTCTGTAAGGGCAATCTGGTCTCAGGCTATATGTTACATAATCATTTACATAAGTTTAAAATCATTTACGGTGGGCATCCTTCTCAGAAAAGGATGGCAAGATAACCTGTTATAAAAAAACAAATGCCACTGTTTGCAATCAAAAAAATGAAAATTCTATGAGAATACAACCAGCTTTCTCTATGGCTTCACTAGAACTCAGGAGTTTTTAAAGGAAAAGCAGAAAAGGGAGGAATTTTGCCTCCCTGTTAGAACAGGGATACCTTCAGAAGTGGAAGAGTCTCATTTCATGGCAGAGTGGAGTTAGAGGCGAATCAGTACCGTCAGTCATTCAGCTTGCTTGGGCCACTTTGCTGGGTCCCCCAAAGCCTCAAGTACTGGGTTCTGCATGCCTTGGTCTGGGATGCTGCTTCAGCCAGCAGATGTCAAAGCATTGAGGACAAGAGCTGGACACTCGTTTCAGTCTCACTTAGTAGAGCCATCTGAAGCCTGTCAAGATGAGGAAGTCTATCCTGGCAGGATAGGCAGTCAGACGGTCTTGTCTCTGAATCTTCCTTAGTGTGGATGCTGCATTGTGGCACCACACTGTGCTCCTTCGCCTGTCAGTAAAGTACAGGTAATCATTCTGCCTCTGCTACATTTCTGTAGAGCGCTGTGAAGATAATTAAATATTGTATTTAAAGCATATGCAATTCTTTAGTACCATTGGTGTTCATTCCATGCATTCAAGAATTATTTGCGGGTGATCTCTCAATTTTTGAGGTAGTGTTAGTTTCAAAATTGAGGTCAAGGTGTCCACAGAGTTTTAAAGAGCCCTGAGTACCTAGTTTTCGAATATCCAAGTCATGTCTTAGAGGCTTGGTCTTTGTTAAATCTTTTCAGAATCACACAAACGCTCCTAAGGGATGGAGATGAAAGAATTCTAACAGAGTTTTGAACTTTCCAAGCTTTAGTTTTATTTTATAGAACACAAATATTTTCACACTATTGAAAAAGATTCTTTAATTTTTGTTTCAGATGGACTTAAACTAAATGACCTTTTCTGACCTGGAAATGTTTCCAGGGTTATTTCTCCAGGAGTTCGTAAAATAAAATCATTCTTAAACATGTCGATTTAATTCCTGTGTACCCAGTCTTACTCTATTTTAACACGTTGCTTATCTGTTAACCCCCTAAGTCACACAGCCCAGTCCCTTAAGAGGTCTATAAATTAACAGTGCAAATTCCCAGCCTCAGAGGTCATTTTGCAGAAATGTCCTGTCCCCAGACTCTTGTGTGACCAACATCAAAAACTGCCCTCCTGTCTCCTCCCTGCCCCTCCTGTGATGACCCCACTTACTGCTCTTTGTTTATTTATTTGTTTATTTAATATCTTCATCCTACTCCTTAGTCTACTGGATGCTGCAGTGTGCTTTTTTTTTTTCTTCTCAAAAATCACTTCATGAGAGGAAATTGGCTCTGTTTATCCTTCGCATATGTCTCAAGGAGCCGGCAGGCAGCTCTGCCATCCTAAAGAAAGCCATGCATAATGGAGAAGGTTTAGCCCAATAAGCCAGTCTAGTCCCAATTCATCAGTCAAAGTTTTATGCAAGTGGCCTCCCTAGGTTGATAAATCCCCACAGTGCCTGTTGACCCAGCTGCCAAGTCCTCTTGCTGCAGGCGGTGTTTTCATGGCCACCCTGACAGTAATACAAACTGTTTAGCAGCTCCATTGACCTTTCAGCTATTAACAGGGACACAGGCTCGACGAGGGACTAGTTTTCAAACCTGACAGAATTTCTTAACACTAGAGGTCATGAACAAGTATATGCCCTATAAAAATTCATTCAGCATGGTGGATTTGAAATCTAAAAGACAAGGAAGCATGGTCCACATTTTTGCTATAATTTTTCTACATTTCCAATAACTAAAAAGAGTATACACTTAGGTGCCAGCTTATATTTTATTCTTAATATGCTATAGTTTACGTGGTAGTGCACAATATTTTTAGTGAACAAATCCTTCCTCTGCTGTCAGATACCATCTGAAATTTTAAAGATATATTGCAAGAGAATGAGATAAGATCAAAGTCAAAACTTCTAATGACTGGATGAGCACGCATACATAATATATGGTAATGGCCTAAGTGTAACTGGAATTTTATTCATATTTTACCAAGATTTGTGTGTTTCTGTGTATACGCACACAAACACACTTAAACATACTCGGGTATTCCATACAAGGCTATGTAGAGCCATCACCTATTTCAAAATATACACAAAATATTATGCCATAATTTATGAAAAATTTTTCTCTAAACAACCATGCTATTTTAAAAGTCTATACTATAAAGCTTCTTATGTTTACATCCTATTTTCTGAAGATGTGACATATGACCACAGCATTCAAGGGAATTTTCTGCTTTATACTAATTATATTCTTTCTTAAATTATCAATTTTAAGTGTTGAAATATCAGTTCCTAGAGTAATTGTACAGATTGCTATGAAAACTTGATTGAATTGCCACTTACAAATGGCATTTGTTAAAAAGGCATAAAATGGAGAATATGAATAATTAAAAATATATTCTTCAAAAAGAGCCTCATTTGTTAAGAGCCTCTTAAAAGCATTTCTTTTCAATACCCATGTTTCTCCCCCACCTGGGACAGTGGTGGAAATCTGATATTATTAGACCTTCTGAATATCTTCTACTTTTATTGTGACAGTGGATCATCAGATGTTACAGTTCTCGAGATAAAGGCAGATTTAATCTTGCATAAAACAGCCACACATATCTGCAAAAAGATGGTTTCTAGAGGAAGATATACTTTTTAAAGAAAAAAAAAACTACCTTAGCATCATTTTTTTACTAATTCATTTTAGTTGAGCTAAAAATCTGTTGCTTAAATGACTCGTTTTTGTCAACATTGACAAATGAATCAAAAGGTGTAACATCAAAAATTGGGAATTTATCATCCTAATAATCTTCAAAGAGAATTTAAACTGACATTTTTGTGCTATTTTAAAGGACAGAAAATCATTTCAAATTTTACTTCCCATTTAAAACATTTAGTGATATTTAAAATTTCTGCCTTCATAGAATATAAAATTAAAACACTAGTAGATCTACAGTTTTTTAAGTGGGAAAAAGATTTATTTTTTAGATGGCTTCTAAAAGAAAAATACTATAGGCTTTAAGACTTTTGAATTATGTTGTAATCAAAGTGTTACTTAAATTGTCTATTTTCCCAGTCGCAGACATTTCTTATTTAGTGTCTAACATTTTTATCAATTTTGGCGCATGAATCAAGTTTTTAAGTTAAAAAAATTGGTTTTAGACGTAAAATTCTGAACAGAATGTGGTTCCTTCTTTATATTAGGAAGCAATGGCATTGGCTTTTTATTGTACCCTAATTTTTCAGTTTTTATTTTTCTATCATATCAAAGTACAGTTATACAAGATTAAGTCATGAGATTGAATCAGTCTGCAGGTATCTTTGGCTTGTCTCCTGTGTTCAAGATATTGTATTATGTGCTATGGAGGGAGAATATACATGAGAATTTAGTCCTTTCCTCTAAGGAGCTTATTTTTATCTTAAATCAGGAGATTGCATACATTACCTAAAACATGAACAATATTATCTGAGATAAATATTGCCACTTTGGGACAACAAAATTATGCCAGAACATTGTACATTACAGGTTGCCAGATAATGGTCCAGAAGGTGATGGGTAAAACTCACCATGAGTTGGCTTCTTGGTCCAGTCTGTTCTACCAGGGGGAACAAGGCCTCAGCCTAGCTGCTGTACAGGCAGAAGGAGCCTTCTCAGTTGACTGTTAAAATGAGAAATAAGTGCCCGCAATGAGTTTCCCTCCCCCAGGAGACATTCCTCCAGCTTTGCATGGCTCTCTGCAGGTTTCACTCCCTCCTGAGTTCAAAGCGTCACGTCCATCACCATTTTGGTTTTGTGTGCTTCAATCTCCCCTGAGCAAATCTCTCCTCCAGCTACTGCCGACCTGCTCCCTGGGCTGCCCTCTCCCAAGGTACCAAGTTTTATTTTTGCTAGTGCTTTAGTTACGAAGTTGCATGGATCTCGAGGGGTCTGCCCCAACTCTGTTTTTCCCATAAGCCTTATTTTTAGTATGAGATTTTGTAGAATACAAGATTTTTCAGGAACAAGTCCACTGAATTAAAGTGCAAATGCCTATTTTTCTAATAATTGTAGTGGACCAGTTTCTGAATTAAGGACATTGTAAACATAATACAAGAAACACCTAAGGCAATTTAATAAAATTGGACTTTGTCCTTTTTTCCCTAAAAGCAGACAACCTCATCATCCAGTTTCATTAGTCATTTCTCCTAGGTTTTCCTTTTAAGGAAATACATAACTTTTCATTTCCTAATCTTGGCCTGGAAATATATAAACTGAGGTAAGCTGATAAAGTTGAATGAAAGCGATCCACACACCCTTTTAGATACTTGTGTATAGTGGTAGTGATGTTTGGAAAGGGAGATTAATAAGGCCTGAAACACAGGTGCCTAGCTCCCTTTTTCCTAAAAAGGACCAGTTGAGTAGAAAGCTGTGCTAGAAAAGAGTTCCAGATTATCTGGAATTAGCTGTATGAAAGAAAGCTATTTCATATCTTCGTCCATGTTCTGATCTTCTAAATTTGGGAATAGCAAGGTTGGCCTCGTCTCGTGAGGAAAAAGTTTAATATGAAATTACTGCAAAGTGTAAGTGGCTTCATTATCTGCTTTCATTCTGGTTGCATCTTTAACCATAGAGCAAAATTGAGCAGGTATTTGTGAAAGTTCTAATAATTTCATTAACACTAGGCGGTCCAACTCACAGCTCCACCAAGTTGCCACTACCTTTGTCCTCTTTGAGTTTAGCACCTACTCAATCCCAAACTGCCATATATATATATATATATATATATATATATATATATATATATATATATGTGAC